>NW_008596059.1:1528-6105 GCF_000691845.1 Merops nubicus
AGACAGAGCTGCGTCAACAGCCCTTCTCCTGAACACAGTGACTCAGTTCTCAGCAGAAAAAAGGCACTCCCCCGAGCTGGGTTTCCACCAATGGTTTAATGGAACTATCCTACTGTGGATGTTCTTGGAAACTAAGACTTCTGGAAAAACTCTCCAGTGACCTGGCAGCAGTCAAATGTAGCCCGCAGTAAGTCGGTCCCATCTCACACTTGTTTCCATTCTGATTGAAACTATTCCCCTGCCCCCATTTGGACTGGTTCTGCTCTGCCCTGGGGGTGCTCCTGTCCCTCCTTGGTCCCCGAGCTGCTGCTCTCTGGGATGCTGCATGCCCCGTGCACCCCTGTGACATCACTGTGAGCTGCCCAGGTCCCCTCCCTGCTGCTCCTCCCTGCACGCTCCCACAGCTGGGACGACTGCCCTGGTCCTCAGATGAGTGTGAAGCCCTTGGTGGGCTGGCTTTGTTCTCCTTTTCCTCAGTTGTGATGGGGAAATGCTCTTCCCCATGTGAGCAAAGACACGTTGCCGTTTGCTGCAGGGTTAAGTCTGTATCTGAAAATGGAAAGCGCAGCTTGACCTTAGAAGAGTATGTACAGATAAGTGGCCCAAATAAATAACACCACATCCTTTCTGTATTTAGAAATTAAATAGAATAAATAATGTCTGTATTCGACAGTGGCAGAACCCAGACCATAGTGTGAGCAGGGCTGCCCCGACCCGCGCTGGGCTCACATGGCAGCTGCTCATGCATCCTGCACCTCGCCAGAAGTGCCCAGTGCCCTGGCTCTCTGCCATGGGGAATGATGCTGAAGGGTCTCTGTAGGGTCAGGAAAGTCCCTCGCTCCCTCCAAGTGAGGTCAGCCAGCGTGGGAGCTCCAGGCTCCCAGTAGCAGGATGGCTGACGTCAGGCTGCTCCTCGCTTTCGGTATCCGTGTTGTGAAAGCCTTGGATGGCATCGGCAGTGTGGGTGTCAGCCAGAGGAGCCCGGTGCCTGCCTGCAGAAGGGGGAAGCTGGGAGGGGAAGCACAGGGCTGCGTGCCCTGCGCTGTGCTGCCCAGGGGGCAGGTGAGGCAGGATCGCTCTTTGGGAACATCCTGGTGTATCCTTGGGCTTGGTGGTCGGAGGCGATGGGGGCCAGCCCTCCAGCACAGCCCATCCCCGTATCCCAGACACTGGCTGGAGGGAAGGGGCAGGGCATGATGGGGGGTGCGCGCCGCGGGGACTGGGAAGGGGCAGGGCATGCTGGGGGCTGCCCGCAGTGGGTACTGCATCCTGAGCAGCCCCAGAAGTAGCTCAGCTGGTCCTCCTGGGGCAAGTCTTGGCCAGGGCGCCGCTTGGGTGGGTGCAGTAACATTCAAGGGTTGGCTGTAGCTTATCGCAGTGGCTGCTCCAGGTGGGCAGTGGTGAGATGAGGTAGTCAGGTCAGTGTGGGGACGGCTCACAGCCGGCTGTCCTTGCTGTCCCCATGCAGCAGGCTCACGGGGCTGGTTTGCAGCATGAGCCACTTGCTGGTGCTGAGGCTGGAGATGAGGGGCAGCGTCCCCAGGAGGTCAGTGTTGAAGATATCCAGGTTGAAGGGAGCTTTGACAAGCTCAGGGCTGGCTTTGGAGGCCAAGGGAGCGCCAGGAGCCCCATAGCTCAGTAGAGCAGGGGCATGGGGCCCCACCTGGCTGGAGAAGTCCCAGGCATTGGGCTCCTGAGGGGCTCTCCGTGGAGCAAGGTCCAGTGCGTGGTTAGAGGGGTGCTCGGGAGAGGATTGCTTCAGGTACCCTTTGACCACAGCCAACTCAGAGCACTCCACAGCCAGCACAGTGTCAGTGCTGCTCGGGCCCTGCGAGGATCCTGCAGGGCCCGTGAAGGGCACCCGCTCGGCTGGCTCCTGCCTTGGCTGCACGGTGCCCTTGGACTGCTGCAGGTACCCACGGAACTCCAGCTCTTGCTGGCTGCCCTGGCTGCTGGCAGGGCTCGGGCTGAGCTCCTCTCCGAGGGGGGGCCTGGTGTTCCCGCTGCCGGAGGAGCACGTGGGGCTCGGGCCGGTGCTCCCCAAGCCCAGGCCGCTGTCGTCGCCCCTGGGCAGCTGCTGCTTGTAGCCGTGGGGCTCCGGGCCTGATGCTGCTTGTAGCCGTGGGGCTCGGGGCCTGAGGGGCAGCTCAGTTCGGAGGAGGAGGCGTGCAGGCAAATGCCACTGTCAGTGCTGGTGCAGCTGCTGTCTCTGCTGCCCGGGGCCGCCAGCCCCAGCGGGCACACCCAGTCCTTGGGCCACACCGGGAGCCTCCAGCCCTTCTCCAGGGGCAGCTGGGCTGTGCTGGTGCTGTGGACGGGGCTGCTGTCCTGCTGGGGCTCCTTCTGGCACAGGAACAGCTGCTGGACAGGATCTGTGTCCGGGCTGCCTGAGGACGAGGACTCGGACAACTCCTCCACCCAGAGTGAGCTCTGCTTTATGAAAGACTTCTGGAAGGGAGAGGAAAGAGGGCAGTAAGCCATGCTTCATCCCTGCTTGGTGCCCCCCTCTCCCAAGAGCTACCCAAGTGTGCACCCTCATGCCGGCCAAAAAGGGTGCCTTACCAGGACGGATGGTGGCTTCATGGGTTTCTTTATGTAGGTGCACACCAGCAGAAACCCCAGGACACCCAAGAGCAACAGGGTGATGAAGCAGGAGCTGCCGATGCCCAGGATGAGTTCTGCGCTCCCTGCAAGAGAGGATACACCCGGGTGAGGGGGGAAGGCAGATCCTTGGCACAGGCAGCACGGAGCGGCCGCCCTGGTGCAGAGCCCTGTGCCCCAGGAGGCTGAGGAGGGTCCGTGTCCTGCCCCCTCCACTCACTGTCTCTCTGGCCGGTGGTGACACACTGCTCGTCGGTGCGCGTGGCGCGGATCTGCCGGCTGGCCACGTCGGGCACCACGCTGACGCAGTACTCCGTGTCCCAGAACAGGCTGCTGATCTGGAACTCTGGAGTGGTCTCAATCACTTCATACTGCAAGGACCAGAGCATGGGCTGGTACCTCAGAACCCCCAGCTCCTCTGGGAGTCCCGGGCCCTGTACTTTCCTCCCTTCACACCCTCCCCTGGGGTGCTCGGCAATACGGCTGACAGCAGCTAGACCCCAACGAAAGATTTGGGGAACCTCCTGCACTATAAGACGAGCAGAGAAATCGCTCTGTGATATTGAGGCTGTGACAAAGCTCAACATTAAGTTTTACAGAAGACTACTTTAAAAATGTGTTTTTCAATTTGAGCAGCAGTGTGTGTGACAGACGGGGACAGCACGGGACCAGCAACTCATCTCACCGTCCGGTTGTCCTGCACCCTCCTGACGTACACCCGGTACCGCCTCGCGTGCTTCTGTACGTCCTCGTACTTCACGGTGAGGTTCCCTGTCCTGAGCAGCAGCTGCAGCTGCACGTGCACGGTGTTGCCCACCACGGAGAGGCTCTGGCCCGAGAGGCGCAGGCTGGCTGGAGACGAGTCAGTTGGAAGAGCACGTTAGGGTTTTCTCCTGGTGGCAGCCCTAAGAGGCTTCACGGCAGCGCACTGAGCTGTGGCTGTTCCTCCCAGCCAGTGCCACCTGCCCTAGGATTGTCCCACCCCATCCCACAGCCTGGCTGCCCTCCAGGAAGGTATGAAGAGGGTGACATCCCTGCTTTCATCTGTCTCAGGGCTCTTCCCAAGCAGTTAGGCAGCCTGGCCTCTGCTCTCCCCAGAGCCTCCTGACTTGGCCTCAGGGTGCAGGCGGGCACCTGACCTACCTTGTCGTGGAGAGAAAGAGTTGGTCCTCTCCCACAGGGACGTGAGGTTCCCAGACACGGCCCTGACCCGTGCGTAGTAGCGCCGGTCGGGATCCAGGGTGTAGTACGTGAGGTCACAGGAGTGCCCCGAGATCTTCCTGCAGTTTGGGATGGCTGCCCAGGAGGCGTTCGTGCCGTAGCTGCGGGGAGAAGCGCCTGGGGTGAGAGCAGCACGGGCAGGTGCCAGGGCCTCGGTTGTCTCTGCTGTGGGAATGGGGTGCCGGGCAGGGGCTGAACCCCTCCTTGCTCTACTCACATTTTGTGCTCCACTTCGTAGCGGACGTCGCTGGGGGGGTCGTCTCCCGGCTCCCACCGCAGGAGGTGATGTGCTATCTCTGCAGTGAAGTGCACCTTCCTGGGCCTCGCCAGCCGCTCACCTGCGGGACCAACGGCGGGGGGCGGGGGGGCGTCCCCCTCTGCCCACGGGGCCCGGGCAGAGCTCCTCATGCTGGCTTCCTCCACAGCTCGCCTGGAGCTTTGCCCCCTGTTCGGCAGTGACCATCCCCCCGCCCAAAAAGCGCAAGGACTGCCCCAGGTCTGTCCCACTCCCTCTCTCTCTTCTGGGGAGAGCCCAGCTCAGCCCAGGCAAGAGGCTCTCGGTGCTTTTCTGGCCCGAGGCCAATGCCCGCTGTATTTGCAGCTCTGGGCACCCCTCCACTTGCTCCCAGCTCTGTTCGGATTCATCTATCCTGTTTTGCATATTGGCTGCCTGGAAGAAACCGACTTTTTCACACCTCCTGCCTCAATTTCGACGTTGTCACCTGGCAGCAAAGCACAGCTAGATAACATCTGAC
>NW_008596059.1:6364-9959 GCF_000691845.1 Merops nubicus
GCCACACCGCGCGGGGGCGCTCCCCAGCCAGCGAAGGTGTCCGAGCTGGGTGTGCCCAGCAGGGTACCGGGATCTCGGGTGCGGGGGGGAGCAGAGCAGCCTGCCGGGAGCCGTGGGGCTCAGACCCAGCGAGCAGGGGCCGGCGCGGTGCGGGAAGACACTCACCGTGGGTCGGCCGGGCGAGGAGCAGTGCCACACAGAGTGCCAGGGCTGCGGCGCAGGGCGCCATGCCAGCTCAGCATCCTCTGCAGGCGTGGGGCTGGGCGAGCGGGGTGCCGAGCTGTGCTCTGGCAGGCTGCTGGATGCTCGTTTTTCCCCCGGGGGCTGGCTCTCGGTGACGTCTCGGAGGCGTTAGCGCAGCGGGAGGAAAGTAGCTGCGTAGCAACTTCCACTTTTCTTTACTGCCCACCCACGGCTGGTGTCTCAGCACAGGCTGGGCATTTCCTACAAGCAGCATTAAAGGAAGAGCTCTGGGGACTTTTCTGAACAAACCAGTACACCACTGAGAGAGAAAATAGGAGTAAATCATGTGTTTTCTGCTTTGTTGTTAAACGAGGTGTTAAAAGCACAGCACAGGGGGCAAGTGGTAGCAGCTGGGATGACCCATCAGAGGGGTTCTACTGAGCACAGCACCCACTCAGCAATGTCCCCTAGGGCCAGGGTCCTGTCCTGCCAGCCGCTAAAGCCAGTCAGCTCACAACCAGCCCTGGAGAGCCCACAGCCCCAGGACAGGGTTTGTTCTTTCCCTTCCTTTGGGCTCAGCCCATATCCTCGTGCTTCAGCCTGTGGTTTGCCTTTCCCCATTTTGGGGCCCAGTGACAGCCTCTGGGCTGTTCTGTGTCCTGGGCACAGGGGTGGCACCACAAGCTCTGCAGTTGGGTATGGTGCAGGGGGTGTAGCAGCCAGCCAGACCCGGGGCCCTGGCACGGCCACGGCACACACGGGGCTCTGGCCCCATGTCTGGTGGTGCTGTCCCTGGGTGCCAGGACCTGGATGACCACCAAGCCACTGGCAGTCCCCAGCTTTGTCTTCTGACAGGCTGAATTACAGGAGGGCTTGCTTGAGGGCTTTCCTGGGGCCTGTGCAAACCCAGTGGCCCTCATGTGATGAAGAGTGATTTTCTCAAGGTGAGGAATTTCCCATTGGGCAATTAGTGGAAAGGACGAAGACAGAAAGAGCAAGAGAAACTGAGAGTGCTCTGGACAGCCTCAGAAAGTTTCAGAGCAGTCCCTGGCTTGCTGGGCACAGAGGTGCAGGACCTCGGGTCCGTTTGCCACAGCAGAGTTGCTCCTCAAAGAGCCATCTTAAATACCCAAAGCAGAAGATTTCTGCTTTTTCCCCTGACTCTGAACAGTCTGTCCCCTGCTAAAGCTCATGGGCTTCCAAGAACTCTCAGCCTTGCCAGAGCACCAACAAATTCATCAGCTGCAGGGTAGGTCGAGCAGTGCCACCAAGCCTGGTGGCAGGACCTCGGGCACAGGATGATAGGGCACACAGGCTTTGGCTCCACTCCACCAGTGCCCCAGGGAGTACTTGCCCAGGGTGGTGGTGCTGGGTGCCTGGCAGCAGGGAGAGGCTCTGGCCCTCTGAGGGGCAGCCAGAGGCACTGGCAAGGGAGGATGGCTCCAGGAGCAGATCCCTCCCTGTCTTCACCCCAGCTTGGCTTTGTTTTCCCCTCTTTAGGAGAGCAACTGGTGTCCTGTCACTCTGCTCTCAGCTCGTGAGTCAGATCTGGCATCCACTGAACTTAGGAGTGCTGAGATGAAGCACAGCCCATCCCACACAGCTCGTGTTTTGTGTAAAGGTACGAAAATCAAAAGCAATGGGACCAAACCTGAGGAAGCAGGGAGACTTGTGGTCCTGCAGGTGAGGCAGTTCAGAGGCTTGGGAGAAATGGTTGGCAATTTAGGGGAACATGAAACAGGCTGGGGAGAAATGACAGTTCTGCTGAACGCTCTGGCGGTGAGCAGCACAGCTGCCCTGCAGTGCTTGTGCTGGCACCTGAGCTGCTGCAAGGGTGTGGGTGCTGCCAGGTGCCACGGGAGGAGCTGCTGCCAGGTCAGCAGCAGCATCCCTGTGTGCTGCCTGCTCTGCAGCTCAGTGCAGATGCTGCCCAGCATCCCTGCCAGTGCTTTGCCCTCATCCTCCACGGAATGCCACTTGGCAGCCTTGCAGCTGTGGGATCCGTCCGTGTCTCCGTGCTGCCTTGGCTGCCAGCAGCTCTGCCTCGCAGGGGGAGGAGGGCAGACCTGTGCTCCCAGCCCCTGCCTGGCACGCAGCCCTGTCCTGCAGCCACATGCTGTGCTGAGGTAGCCACCAGGCAGGGGACCTGGCGATGACCACAGATGAGCTTCCATCAGGCATCGGTGACCACCCCAAGCGCTACACGAAAAACAAAGCGTTACAGAGAAAAGCAGCTCCATGCTTTCAGTGTTAGTAAGAGAGGTTTTGACTTCACAGGTCAAACCAGCACCCGAGAACATTGCTAATTTTCCTTTCCATCTTGAAAAGAATTGACTAATCTTAAACTAGGAATAGCCATGTTTTTAATAACCTGGAAATCACCTGAGTCAGAACCGCAGAGCAGGTCTCTCCCCAGAGCCTCTGCAGCTCCTCTCAGGTGCAGTGAGGGCTGGGAGCTGCAGCCGCCCTGGCCCTGTGCCCAGCTCCTGCCAGAACCCTCCTGCTGGCCACTAGTCCTGGGCACCTGCTTGGTGAAGGGGCTGACCCCGTCCCCAGACACATCCTCTGCTCCATCCTCCGTCTGCCTGGGCACCGCTGCCCGCAGCGCCCGCGTCCTGGAGCTGCTGCACTGTGGCCAGGGCCCAGGGCCTGCAGCCTCAGCAACGCCAACAGCTTTGCTCGGGGTAAGGCTGGATGGGGCTGGATTCCCAGTGGCCCCCAAGCACTGTGGGTGATGTGGCTGACCCTGAAATATCCCCTTGCTGACCCCTGTATCAGCTGGGCAGGGTGACAGCACCACAGAGAAACCTAGCCCATGGGTGCCCTGGCAGAGCTGCTCTCTGTGCTCCCCTGCCCTCCACCTCCAGAGACCTTGGAGGGTTTTGCCCAGGGTGGCATGGGGGTTGACAGCCCCAGAGGGGTAGGCTCAAGCAGTGATGCTGGGCTTGGAGGGCTGGCTCTGTGCAGGCACAGCCCTGCAGCAAGACAAAGCACTGCGCCTGGAAGAGCAGAGTTATCCTCTTCCCAACTCCATCATGCCTGGAGGCCAGAGCAGGGAGCAGTGGAGCTGCCGGGCTCTCCCAGGCTGGTGGTGCTGGCTCTGGCTGCGTGCTATTAGCAGCTTGGTTTGGTAGCTGGGAGGGTGCAGCAGGGCTCACAGAAGCTGTTACCAACAGAGGATTTCAGATGGGAGGTGTTGTGCACATGTGACATTTAACATCGGGTTGCTGGGGTCAAGCCCAGACACATGGTTCTTTGTAACTTGCTTTCTGTAGGTGGCTTTGTAGAATCACCAACAAGCGAACGTTCCTGGAGCTACTTTCTGAGAAGCCCTTTTAAGAAGAGGAAGTGGCAGCTTCTGCAGGCACCCAGGCAGGGCCAGCCCTGGACCGTCCAGGGACACAGCTCACTG
>NW_008596059.1:9990-10653 GCF_000691845.1 Merops nubicus
CCACTCCCGGGCCAGCCCCTGCAACCCCCAGCCCCTGTGTCCCAGCAGGGCAGAACCCCCCGAGGCATGGGGGAGCTGCAAAAGGCAAACCAAATGCTGTTAGCCCTGCACGGGAGGAGTGTGCTGCAGAGCGAGGGCTGGCTCAGGGACCACCCTGGAAGCAGGGGATCTGCAGAGCAGGGGCCTGGCTCGTGGGCATGGCCGGAGTGTTCCGCTTGTCCTGTGCACGTGCTGGGCCTGACGGGACAGCAGGGCCCTGAGTGGGCTCTGTGGAGAGAGGCAGGCAAAGGGCTTGACAGTGACCTTGCCAGAAGAGAACAGGAGTGAACACCAAGAGGAGGATGGACTCGGATGTCACTTGACTCCTCTGAGCTTTCCTCCTTGGCTGCCCAGGTTTAGACCCAGGCTGTGTGTGGGAGAAGGGCAAGGATTGAACCCTCTCAGAAGAGTCAGAATGGGGAGCCCCAGGGCAGCATGGAGGGGACAGTGGGATCCATCCTGAGCTTTTCAGCCTTGTAGTTGAGGGGGCTTTGAAGCAGGTTTCCTCTGAGCTTGGATGGCCCTGCTTGTCCCCTGCCAAGAGGGGAGCCGGGTGAGTAAGGGACTTACGCCGCTCTCCCCCGGGGCCAGACCTCCCCTGCTCCGAGACCCTCGGCCACAGCC
>NW_008596060.1:0-624 GCF_000691845.1 Merops nubicus
TTAGCAAAGATTCAAAGTTTAAGCATGATATAATATATATCTGTATATGTATCTCACTTACCAAGAATCTGTTATGGCAAGCAATCTCTTAACCCCAGGGAGTATCGACAACAGGTGTTCCTGCTCAAGGGGAGATCCTGGAGTGCAGCCAACTGCCCTGCAGGAGAGCTCAAAGGGCTCTTGGGCTGCCTACTATTTATGTGGGTAAGATGATTGACTCATAGTCATATTTCCTATTGCTCTTACACCTGAACATATTGTTCAGGCTAGCCCATGGCTATGGTATTGTTATGTATTTCCCCTGAACCCAGCTTAGCAGGGTGGGATCATTACACCCAGATGCAATCATCACACCCAGATGCATCGTTATCGCCAAAGCAGATAACCAGAGAAAAGGGTTCTGTTGAAAGGGTTCTGTTGATGAGGGGTAAAATGTACCCTCATACTCTACCCTGTGACTATAGTCAATTCATCTTTTTCTTACAAGGTGGTGGTAGGGTCACCTCTTGCCTCTGTGCCATAAATAATACATTGATAATTTATGCACTTACAGATCCATGGTAAGTAGATAGTGGATTATTGTATGTTTTCAGTGGTTTCAGTTGGGCTATTTGTTTGACCATC
>NW_008596060.1:851-1207 GCF_000691845.1 Merops nubicus
CTCTTTCCAAAGCGTGGTGTAGCTCTTTTGTATCATGATGAACAGTGATTAAAGTTTTGTGTCCATTGTCTCAGTCACGTTCTAACAGTTGACACAGTTCATCATGTTGCAAGTAGTTTCTTTACCAATGTAAGATTTATTCCAATAGGGGTAGTTAATAAATCTTGACTCAGAGTATAATTGGATTGTAATAATTGATAAGATGTGACAGGGGCTGAATAAGCAAACTCACATCCTTTTATTTTAGTAAAGTTACAAACACAAATATTTGAGTGATTACTTCTATCTACAGAAATATTATCTATGAATATAAAATCACAAGGAGTTCTCATACTGATATAGGGGAATAATAATAA
>NW_008596061.1:0-13526 GCF_000691845.1 Merops nubicus
TTCTGGGGTCTGTGGGTTGCAGAAAAAGTACAGTATCAAGGTAAGCACTCCCTGACTAAACATTGAACTCAATCCATTTGCTGGCACTGGAGCTCATCTCAATCACACCGTGTTACTGAGGTTGGATAGGAATGTCAACATTCAGGAAATTTTGTTCAGATAATGAGTTGGCATGGAAGATGGCATGAGGCTTCAAGGTTACTGAGGATTTGTTTTTATTCTGGTGAGATTTCTGATGTAGCCCTGTCACTACCTAAGCTGAGTATTAGTTACTGCACCTCCTTAAAGTAATATCCTTCTCACCACAGAGCTGATGTGGAAGGAAGTACAAAGCTTGTAAAGCAAAATTTTAAATTTGGGATTATGAAGTGAGGTGGTCAAATTGCATTTGGGAGCTGATGTTAAGCTCAAGGTAGAGAGCAGGCCACTCACTTGTTTGACTTGGCATCATGCAATGTCATGTGCCCACACATCTTATCAAAAATTGTACCCTATGACAAGAGAAAAGACAAAAAAAAATCCTAAAGACACCCTGAATTGTATATTTTTTCACGTTTTAAGTTGGAAGGAGGGATGAGATGAAGGAGTACTGCTCCTTGTACTCAGGAAAACCTCCCTGGCTGAAAGCACTCATGCTTGAGACTGTCCCCAGTGTAGCACTGTGACTACCACCAATAAACAGGCTGGCTCTGAACATGTCACTGCAGGGTGCCAAAGGTCCTTCCAGACCAGCCACTGTGTCCTGTCATGTGAACAGAGCTGTAAAAGGAACAAGGCATACAGGTGCTGGGTAATCCCCAGGGCTCAGGAGAAGGACCAGGGAAGAATGATCTGGCTTTCTGATAGAAATTTGCTCCAGGAACTGACGGTGTCTTCATTTGCTCACACAACAGAGGAATTCTCCCCAAAAGCCAAATCCATGCCTCTTTTAATACACATTATATTGATTCTGGTCACTTTACCTAGCCTGCAGGTTCTGGGAGGTGGAGGTGAAACTCTTTCCACAGCTCTGAAGACTTTCACTCCTTGACATGTTTCTCTCCCAGGTTACTTGCTGTCTGGAAGGTGATAATACAGGTTCTGTTGGTGAATGATGATTGCTAAATACACTGTACAAAAGCGTGCATCTGGAACAAGGCATTTCAGCATCTCTCTCCCCTGTAGAGTTAAGCAGAAGTCAGAGTTGTGCTTGTGTGTGTGAAAAACAAAGGCACATGGTGGCAGCATGAGATGAGAAGGGGATATTTCACAGCTGTACTCACCAGCAAGACTAACAATGACATTTGGCACTTCTCTGACACCTTTCAGCCGAGACTGTGCAAGGACAGTCTCTCAGAAAGGGTTATACTGAGAGACCAAGACATTAGCTGGGCAGATGAACATCATGCCAACAGTCCTTAAGCACTCCTAGGGCTGTGTATTTGCACCATAGGCTTGAGGGCTTTCTCCCAGTCAAAAACCTTCCAAATTTAAAGTAGCCCCACTATTTTTTGTTCATGAAATAGAGAAGAACATCCCAAAACACACATATGCACACTCACAGTGGGTAAAATTCCCAAAGGTATGAGTGCTGTTGAAGTACAAATCTCCATGATTTTTGCTTTTGAGAAGATTCTTCCCTATATCAAGATGTCTCTACTTCAGATATAAATATGGGTACAGATTTTCTACTGAGGGCAGGTAGCAGCAAAGAACTGGCCCAAGGAACCTGCAGCCCTCTTTTGCTGACACATCCCATTGCAGTACACCTCTCCTGGCCAAGCAACACAGAAGGCACGTACCTGGCTGTACAACTTCAGTTTTACAAAAATATTTTGCAGTAGCTTTTCATCTCCTGTGCCTGGCAATGGTGAGTTCAAGCTGCAGATGATGACTCTGATAGCATGTAGTGCACTATGGTGCAGGCAGGGCTGATGTGCAGTGCCTCAGAGGAGTGAAGGGGGTGCCACAAGCTGGCAGAACTCTCCATTGAAAGGTATTTGCAGAGACAACTTCCATTTCATTGTCATCCTGTGCCAGTGTGGCTTCAACACAGTGAAATACTGAAGGGCATTGTTACCTTTTGAACGTGCATTTATAGTAATAGAAATAGTAGTGAGAAAACAACATGATTTCACGTGTGAAAAGGTTTCATGTGAACAAATTTAAAGTGCTTTTATAATCTTAGAGATCTGAAGTAACTTCTCCCCATCCATCCCCCTGCAAAGATCACTAATGCCTGTAAGCAGGACTGCAGCTCCATGGTGGGATGTGGAGAGGCCGCCCGTGCGTGCAGGGTGGGCAGCGTGTCCTTAAGGCAGAGCTCCCTCAGATGGCCTCTTCACCTGCTGGGTCAGTCACTTCACATCATACCTGTGTTTTGCTTATCCCTGGGCTTTACTTATCCCTGAAGACTTTTTTTTTCCTTGGGACTGGAGACGACTGATTTTTGAGGCTTTGTGCAGCACTAGCCACCATCTAAGTGGGGTGCCCAGGGCTATTTAGGGAGCCAGAAGATGGGCTGTAGAGGGAAAACCAGTGGTCCTGATCTAGTCAATAGAACCACCTCTTTTGCTCACAAGAGCTGGTACCAATCCTCCTTCAGTACTACCATCATAGTGTTTAAAATAGATTTTAATAGCCTTTCGTAGACCTTTCACAGACTTTCCAGGCAACTCACCTTGTTTACCACCTTTGTAACTGGGTGTTGAGAAACCACATTTCAGTTCTTCTGATCTTCCTGCTCATTTGCTGCCATTCTTCCTCATAGCAAGTACGTTCTTTATATCACTTTGTGGAAAGGCATTCACCAGGAAAGAATATTTTTGCTGCTTCCTCCATGGTGGTTCCTTGTGGGCAACACTATTATTATGTTTATATTCTTAATCTCCTGCTCCATGTGCTGCTATGTTCCCTCAGACTGTCATGGTGGCAATGTTGCTTGACACTTCTAAAACTCATCCTCAGATGTTGCTGCTTTCTGATAAATCACATTCCAAGTGCATCCCTAAGGACACCCTAACTGTACATCTGAACTACAGTATTGCTCCCATTGCCCAACAATTCACATTTTAAGTGCCTTGCTGAAGACTTTAGTACTCACATTCCTGTTTGGCACCAGCACTTCACATGAGTGGTGGCAAGGTGAAACCTAAAGTGGTACAGAGGGGTTTCACAAAGGCAGTGTCAGAAGTCCAAGTCCTCTGGGCTTTCACAGAACTACAATTTAATCTAGGTGAGCTAAAGGTGCTAGTGCAATGATGAGCTCAGCCCTGGCATGAATTTTATCCACGGTGATTAGGGAAACCCTGTCATTTGGGCTATTTTGGCACATTAGGCACTTTCTAAAGCTTAATGAATCTCTTATCCCTATCCAGCTCCACTCTGTGAATCTGCTCTGACCAGCTGCTTGTACTTACTGCCATGCAATCTGTCCTATTTATGCCTCAGTGTGCTCTGTTCCACGTAGGAGATTATTTCTCTCTCATGTTAAAGAGTTTTTTGCTCTTGAGGTCTCATTAGTGTATTGCTTTCTCACACACAAAACCCCAACAAAGAATACAACCCCAATTCCTCCTATGATGAAGCCCAAAATTAATACAAAAGCAGCTTTATTTTTATTGAAAAATGTAGAGGTATGTAATATAACAAATTAAGTGGTGATATGTGAAACAAATGGCCTAATTAATAAGTCATAATTCCAGGGATCGTGTCAGTGGGCACAATTATTTTTTTGTGGCATTTATTAGTGAATTTGCTGGTGGTAACCACAGAAACAACTTGGAAAATGAACATTTTACTTTTAAACTGAATTCTCACACAGAACTTAAAGGCAGGTACCAAAGGGAGGCACCTAGACCTAAGTGGAAGAAATGCTGTGAGTTTGAGAGGAATGTAAACACAACCCTAAAAATCAGGCTGTTTCCTTATGGGCCCTCAATGTGAGTGAACTCTGTAGGACAGAGTTGCCCACTCTGCCTTTCCCCACCCAAACTGCTGTGGACATGCCCAATCATTCTTCAGCATGGGAGGATTTTAGGGTATATTCTCGCTATCTGGTTCTTGTTAACATAATTGGTTCTTCCCCAGCACTGCTCATGGAGAGCAGACTGTGGCTGAATGCTGTCCAGCCAAAGGCAGGCACCAAAGGGAGGCAAGTAGACCTAAGAGGAAGAAATGCTGTGAGTTTCAGAGGAATGTAAACACAACCCTGAAAATCAGTTTCCTTATGGGCCCTCAATGTGAGTGAACTCTGTAGGACAGAGTTGCCCACTCTGCCTTTCCCCACCCAAGCTGCTGTGGACATGCCCAAGCATTCTTCAGCATGGGAGGATTTTAGGGTATATTCTCGCTATCTGGTTCTTGTTAACATAATTGGTTCTTCCCCAGCACTGCTCATGGAGAGCAGACTGTGGCTGAATGCTGTCCAGCCAGGTTGAAAGAATAGTCATTTGGGAATGTACAGGGTTCTTAATGAAGAGGGGCTTAATATAGAGTCAACTAGGGTATCCAAGAAAAGTCATACCCAGCTTCCATTATGTCTTAAAGATAAATGTGTTCTGAATTCCTTTAAAAGCACAGCCAAAACCAATGAGGTCTGAGTATATCCCACCACAAATAATTCTTATTCCGACCCTTTATAAAGACAGAGGATGCAAAGGCATGAGGAAGGATAGAGTTTGCTTGGTTTTCTGGAGCTTAAAGATGCAGATTCAGTTTCTCATGTGAAATTGAAGGGAAATGGTATTTTTGGAAATCTTTCTGTGGCCTCGATTCTCAAGACCACACAGGTATCTAATTCCATCTAAAGTCAATGGAAGTTGAACATCAGTCTGAAGATCTAAATGTTAGGGGAATTTTCAGAAGTGCCCAAGGTACAAATCTCCTGTTAACATGACTTTCACAGAGCAGAATGCAGTGTTTGCCATCTACTGCCATGAAACACAAAGGCTGATTCATTTGACACAGCCTGAATATATCTATTAAACCCCTGTTTTCAGGCTGTTTCTTCAAATTGTTATCAATTTGCCTAATTCAGTGCTCACAGGTTCTCCCCATTAAATTACCAAGCGTGTTTGTATCTGTGTGTGAAAATGTTCATGGAAATGGGAGGAACTTATCACAAGTTTTTCCAGGCATTACTATTCCAACTTCAAAAAACTGGTAGCAATGTCAGCCACAAGGTTATCCAGGATCTGTTGTGGGTTTGTTTTGGTTTTTTTTTTAATGTTCTCAGACCCTAAAGGGCTATAGTCAGCATTTAACTCAGAAAACCTATTTCTGACATGTATACTAGTACAGAGAGAAGAAAACTAGTTCAACATCAGCCTTAAATAAAGGAACATGACTAAACAGGAATACATTCTTATTAGCAACCAGTTGTCTGTCCTACAGAAAGCAGAACATGCTAATATATGTAACTGCAAAGACAGACTCCAAAATATTTAAGTTCATGAGCAGAGGTGTTGACAGTTAAATTGAACCTCTGGCAGGGATTTCAAGCTTGTGAGGGAGCAAACAGCAACTCTTCAGCTTTCAAAACATTTACCAAAGATAATAATTACAAAGCCACATAGTTTTAGAATGACTTTCATTTGTCAGGACAGTTAACAGCAGTGAAGAGCAAAGCCAAGAGAAAAGCCAAATGCTAGCAGGAAAATACTGACAAGTCATTTGATGTAAAGCTGAGCCTTGTAGTATGACAGGAGGGCACAGGACCTGTCATCTAGTCCCAGCAGGCCCACACTAAATCTGTTGTGGTCATCTGACCTGGGGAGGAACCAGGCTGTGTTGGGGTTGTACCAAGGAGTATTGTACAGCCCTGGGGCAGGATTTCCAGACTGACAGTATCTCTTTCCCCCTTCATCCCTTTCCAAGTCTGAGTGGATATGAGTAGGACTGGACCATTGCTCCTGCCAACAGACTCAGAACATGTGCTTTGTGCCACCAGGGAAAAGGGGAGAGAGGAAGGAGGTAGCTAGCAGTATACAACAAGGAAAACCATCCCTGTGGGAAGAGAAGTGTCTGGCATGTTATACTTTTCTGCATAATGGAAGCAGTAAATGTATCGTTCAGTGGGTTTGTTCCACTTCTTGCCTGGGCACCTAGCTCCAACCTCCTTCTCCTGCCACCTTCTCTCCTCCCCAGCCATCCCTCTGGCCTTATTTCTTCCATTCTGCAGAAAAAGTGGCTGCTGGCAACCAGCTAACCAGAGCCAGTCACCTCTAAACCAGTGCACTTCTAAACTGGCCTTTTATCTGGTTCCTGTTAAAGCCACAGGAGCAAACCACCTTGCTCTGCAGGCATGTTTGAAATATCAGCTCCGGGTGATGCAAATTTGGGATACTGGTTCATTTGTAAATGCTTTGCAAAGAGCTATCACTTGGCATCCCTATTAATTCCCATGCAAAATAAACATTGTAGCTAAATGAGAGAGGAGGTGGGTGAAATGATTTGGGTTAAATAATCCCTGGCAACATAAACTGGTTTCAAATACAGTTTAGGCTAATTGCTGAATTTAGGTTTTTGGGTTTTGCTTTTTAGCTCAGCTAACCCACAGCAGTGTTGGTTCTCTTCTGTTTTCTGACTTGGATCAGACCCAGAAGTAGCAAATTACATTGAAGAAGATGCTGTTCACAGAGGTGGTCTGGGAGTACGAAAGCAGAAGAGAGCAAAATTTTATGAGCGAGTCTGCTCATACTAATTTTCTGTCCTGATTATGCAGATTAAGAATGTTTCAATAAACCTGTTTTATTTGCAGTGAAGAAAAAAGACAGTGAAAAAAGACTCCCTTCTGCTCTATCCACATGTAAACAACACAGTCTACCTCCACAAGATGTTATGCTTGAGAGTGACTCGCAGCTATAGCAGCTGCTATCAATTCCAGTAGGTGCTCAGCTTGGGAGACTACCACAATGTTGGCCATTATAATAGCAAAGGACAGCATACATTTTTTTTGCCTAACAAGCAGCTCAGAAAAGAGAACTTAAATAATCTTCTAGTCTTGCAGCTAGTCACTATGAGTGCATCTTAGTAGACGCACTGCAAGAACAAAGCTCCCAACAAATACTCTTGTCAGTGCTTCCCACGTGGATGAGCTGCAGACACTTCTGAGCACTGGCAAAGTGTACCAGCTTGCACAGAATATCAAATAATCTCCTAGTCTTGCAGCTAGTCACTATCTTCAGTGCATCTTAGTAGACGCACTGCAAGAACAAAGCTCCCAACAAATACTCTTGTCAGTGCTTCCCACATGGATGAGCTGCAGACACTTCTGAGCACTGGCAAAGTGTACCAGCTTGCACAGAATATCACAGCCTGCTCAATATCAGGCCATAGCAGCAAGGATGTGGAGGTGTTACCATAGTACTTCCCTTTTCAATATTCAGTAGGTTAAAAGGAATATTAAACCATCCCATCTCCATACTGTTATTCCTTTCTGATAGTTCAGAAAGTGAATACTACAGATAGATGATACCAGTGTCATGTTTGAATGAGGTAGAAACTCTTCTGGTAACTGCCTGTTCTTAAAAAAACAAACCAAAACAAACCTAAACCACAACAGTTTCAATTTGCAGAGAACACCTGGCTTTAGAGCAAGGATAAACAAAGTTGGAAACTTGGTTCCTTGAGCAGATGTTAAGAAACATAAGACAATTACAGCTCCTTTAACTCAGTCTTTTTGTGTTGAAAGCATCGTGGCATCTACAGAATTATTTATTATGGACTTCCTTTGGTTCAATACAATATGTGCTGCTGCTGCAAGACTCCTGTGAAATGCCATCCTAAGTACATGCAGGCAGACACATCAACACATCAGATAGGACCAGATCAACTCTGCTAGGGTAGTTAATAAATCTGAGACATATTCTAAAATCTTACCGTTGTAGTCCTGAAGAAATAGATGTAATTTGTTTCATAGATGTCATTTTATCCACAGATGGACAGAATTATGAATGGTCAAACCTGTAATGTCTTTGGAAAATAAGAAGAAACAGATGAAATGCCATTTCTCCTCCAGTCATGGATTCCTGGACATGTATGAAGGCCCCTGATAGTTTTGGGACTGGCCAAAGGTGATGCCAACAACGCTGACAATATTCTGGAAAAGCAGACTTTCATTTGTGGTGGGAAATTGAGGAGGTTACCTGTCCTGTCAGACAGATCTGTTCTCTCAGACACATCACATTGTTTGTGGCAGAAAAGTAGGTAACAGTCATCTACTTCCTTGGTTCACATCAGCAAAATGGGTGTTTTTCTCTAGCCTATCATTTACTGGCTGAGTTTGGGCCAAAGTCCAAAGACATTGACTGAAAGCCTGGAGCACTTTTGGGAGTTTACTACGTTTAACCACTACTTTTACTTTGGGTAGACCTTTTTGCAAAGGGAGGAGAGCACATCTGCACAAAGATAAGGGGACGCATGCTCTGCACACTAAAAAATCTGTGCTTGCCACAGCACAGGAAGATGCATTTTACCCCCTATACTTGGTCACTTCTTTCCCATAGTCATATAATTTGTATCTGTTCCCACAGTGACTGCTTGCTCTCCTTAAGTAACCTCGCCAAGCTCTTGCCTTTGGGGCTAATCGCTCTGTCTTCACTCACCCAGACAGAAATAACCCAGCACTGGGTGATTACCCATCTCCCAGCCTCACTTACAGACACCCTGTCTCTTTCTCTCTTGCACTAGGGAAAAAATGGAGTTTAAGGCAGTCAAGTGACCATTCAGGCAACATCCATGCAAGCAGCATCCAGGGAGCCAAGTCCCCCTCTGTACATGTGCTGGGAGAACCCCTGTCAGATGTGCTCCACAGGGCACATTTGAGCTGCATCTGAGCTTCCTTTCTCCAGTTTGTTGTCTGTGTGACTGATGAGCCTGGTATCAAGGCAGCTTTGGAGCCTCCCTTAACACACAGTGGGGATCCACCCTCTGGCCTTGGAGATCCTTCTCTTCTAATTATTTCTAGAGAATTACACCGATGAAGTGCACAGACATGATTAGAATTACCATGGATTTTAGGAGTACTTACGTGTGGCATGGTGCAGAGTAAACTTTAGCCATGGAAGCTACATTCTGCTCAAAATATGTGCAGCAAGAAAGGATCCTCTCCTTCTAACAGTCTCAAAATACTCCCTATCACTCTAATCTAGTTGTGTAAACCCTCTGCATATGGGATTAGAGGACTGTATATATAGAAGACTGAGGACTAGGGTTGCCAAGGTCATATGCTGACCATAATACATGACCTATTAATTCTATTTGTTGTGCTACATCACTGTAACAACACATCAAGAGTTTTTTGTTCCTTCCTCTCTTTCTCCTTCTCCTTTAATTCTCACACCATCCTGGTGTCTCCATACATGCAGGCTAGAATGGTTTTTCTTTTCATTTTCATATCATGATGACATCAAGACTGGGACTCCACAGGCTTGCACTGAAATAATTGATGCCATTTGCATTTCATATTATAACAGCTTCATAACAAGATCTCTGTAGACTTGCATTGAAATTGTTTTCCCACTGAAGTCTTACAACACAGCAGCAATATAATGACATTTTAATGGGATCCCTATAGACTTGCCATGAAATTGTCAAGAGAAAATAATGGTGATGTTAATTGAATTGGGAGCTAACATTGTTAAAATCAAACGTGGAAAGTAATTGCTCTGTGAGAAGAAAACACAAATTTAGGTGCTGATCTTGCAAAGATATTTGCGTATGAGTAATTTTGCTCATAGAAGCAGTCCCCTTGAAATCTTCTTCTCTGGGGAGTGAACTTAGAACCTAGAAGAAACCAAGTAATTTTGTCTTCTGCTGTCATATATAAAATAGCTAACCTGAAGGCAACAATTAAAGTCTGTGCCTCAACCATGACATTTCATATACACGTCTGTGCAGATGCTAAGCAGAAATTACCTGAAAAGCTTGGCACTTGACTTCATACATCCTAGCTGTACACAAATATGGTAAGAGTTGCTTAGCTGATAAAGCCCTTGGGTAAAACCATATTCATAATGAAGTTGCTGGGAATTGTGTCACTGACTTTAGCAGAGCTAGCATGGTGTTCCCAGTATCACCTTCCTATGGATCCCAGACACCAAGCTCAAACACACACACTCTTCTGGAGGCTAGACCTACAGAAAACAAGACTGTCCTTTACAATTCTTGTGTTTTCTGAGATGCAAGATTGTGTTTGGGTGAAAAATTATTATTTTTTTTTTATTATTTCTGGTGTGATAAGGAGAAAACTGCTTAAAAAATGAATCTTGAAATTCTCATGTCAACATGTGAGTGTCAGACTTTGGAGTTCAGTTGTGTTGAATTTCAAGAGAGTGCTGGAGTGAGCAATGCCACCTAACTGTAGAAAACAGGGTGAATGCTTTGACCTTTCTCCTTTGCCTATAGCATTGTGCATAAGAATTACACTAACATCTATTGACATATTTTTGTAAAATAATAATAATCCCACCTGATCAGGACCTAAAACTGTTACATCCAACATACCAACTTCTGTCTAGAAATAAAGTAGTTTTTTTGGGGGATATATCTGAGAGTACTTCCACATAAGCAGAACAGCATGTCAGGAGGAGGTAAGATCAATACAGAAAACAAACCATTAGCAGTGAAAAATTATTCCCTTTTTGTCAAGGGTAGCCTAAAGTCATTGATCTGTCATGGAATCCATGCAGACCTACTTGTCACAAAAGGCTGAAAAATAGTCTCCTGATAGGTGGCCTGATAACTCTGGAGATTAGTGCAGGGCTGCTGGGTGAGCTCTGGGCCAGAGGCTCAATGTGACTTCATGGAAATCAAATCAGAACTTTCATCATCAGCTTCAGCAGAAGTGGGAGACATTATGTCAGGTAAAACCAAAACTAGGAACTAACTTGTTACAGAAAGAATACAGAGAGAACAAAACATAAAACTTCATTATGTCTGGGTTTGAGTTAATGGTTCTTCTGCATCCCAAATATTCATGCATTTCTGACATTTCTTCATACCAAAACCAGATGTAGTTTATCTACAAAAAGAGTAAAAAAGCTGATGAAAAGTAAGAAATTACTTCTGTTTAAGGAGAAATTCAAAAGACCGTTAGTTTTTATTAAGGACTGTAAAATGGTGGAAGTCATAAAGACAGTGAAAAGTGTTTATGCCTACATTATTTCTAACATCACAGGGACACAGATAACCAGTGAAAATAATTGTCAAATATAAAACCATGTGAATGAAGCCATTTCTTTTCCACACAACATATGACTAAACTGTGGAACTCCTTGATAAAGGGTAAGGTAGACAGCAAACCCACAAAGAAGTCTGAAAAAGATCATATGCCTTCACAGAGGACAGGCCCTCCATAATTTAAAATTACAATCTGAATGTAACACTGAGGTCACAAATCCCCCTACCCAGAGGTGAGTGTATGTATAAGGGAGAAGAGCAACATGTGCTTGCTTTAACTCCTACACTCTTAAACATTCATTGAAGTTCAGTGTCAGAGGACTTAACTAGACACACTCTAGATGCTGTGGTGGGACCGAGTGCAGCTGATCTCAAGTCTTACAGAGTGTGGGGTGAAATAAATCAGCAGTCTCTCGGCACTGGAAAAGTTGTCTCCCTGTCAAACCACCACTTCAAACAACACCTCTGCATCTGTCAGTTCCATCTGAACAGGGAGGACTTCAGAAAGCCTGACTGACATCAGGCTCCCACACATGGACTTTTCAGCTGATCTGGGAGCACCCTGGTGTGGTGGGGAGATGCTCCCTGTTATGTTTGCTCTGTAACTGAAGGGAGTGTTCCCTGCAGAAGCTTGATCAGTCCATGACTCTTTCTCAGTCACTGTGCTCTGCACAGACTAGACACTCAAGTGCACTTACCTAATGGATTCTGAACTGTCATTTTAATTCTTAGAAATCATATCATATTATTTAGTAAAACTAGCCTTTTGGCTTTGCTTTAGAGTTAGGAACAAAAGCAGACTGTGCAGCCAGCCACGGTTCCCCTCAGACCACTCCTGAAGTGCCTAAAGATGAGCACATCCAACTAGTTCAGCTGTGCTGGAACTCCTGGCTGAAGAGACCTATTTATTATAGGGTGTGATTGTCAAGTTACTTGTTTCAGTGGCTCCACTGCTGCAGTGCAGATATCCTGGGTGGTCCTCAAGGCTCTTGTGAGTGCTCTGCACCTGGGGCTGCAGAAAGCATTAAGAAATAAAGCATATAGATTGCTAGCTTGGTGGACTGTGAGCAGTTGGTCCAAAGTTGTGGGAACCACCGAGGAAGCTGTAATCCTTCAGGGACCCGAGTCCATTCTCATGTATTCAAAGAAGGATCCATAATTATTTCAGTTGAAACCAGATCAGGCACCAGAGCTGGACAAAGGACAAAAAATTAAGTTGTTTCATTTCATTCTGACCTCTTTTTATGGCAATAACTGCTAAAAGGAAAACAAATGTTCATAGGGATCTGCTTTGTTCTTGCCTTTACATGTGGAGCACACAAGGGGCCTTTTCATGCAGAAAAATGCATAAATCACTCCCCTAGTTTTACTTACGGGAATGCAGCATTTTCATATTAGAGAAATACAGCCAGTAATGAGATACACAGACAAAGAGGACTAGGGACTTCAGAAAAAAAAGAGGCGAGACGATTTAGATACTAGCCAAAATGAAGCAGGAACCTCATGAGGAAATGTGATTACAGGAATTATGCAAAGAAAGCATTTCATGTATATATACAGGGCCAGATCCTCAGCAGCTCTAAGTAGATGTAGCTGTACTCACTTTCAGAGGGATATACCACAAGAAGTCAGTTCTGTGATCCTCTTGGGATCATTTAACTACTGGCTGCTTCTTTGCCCTCTTCCTCTTTTTTTTTTTACTAGTATTACTGGTCATGAAAATACACTCAAGAGAAAAGCATTTTTTAAATTGTTTTTTACAGAGTCAGTTTCATTTGGAAGAGTAAGCAACCAGACACACTGGCTGATGGAAGAACAGTAATGCTGATGCAGAGAGGTAGGTGGAACACCCAGAAAGGGGAATAGAGAAGGTGGAAGCAGCCAACATCTAAACCAATAATGTAAGGGCCTTGCAATATTTCCCAGCTGCAGATACAGTACTGTGGATAGAGCAGTTTGAGCAAGAAAACTGCCACAGTAAAAGATCAAAACGAATGATCTTATGGTACAATCAAAGTGACATGATAATGTCACATCATTTCTCTATCATCCCAATTAAGAGAAGTAGACGTTTGCTTCTGATCAGACATCAGCTATGTCAGATGTTATATGATTGCAGTGTATGACAGCAGAGCAAACATTCATGTATGTGATTTATTTTAATTACTTTTAAAGCATTTTTATTATAGTTGAACAAAATGTAAAACTTATTCTTATAGAAGCTGTGTTTATTTTAAATTTGGATTAGACATTTTTTCTGCATTAGTTAGCAAAATACCAGTATGTTAGAAAGAAAAATGTTTGTAATATTTCCAATAACAGTTTTGTTTAAAAAATATTATAAAATATTATTATGTAGTATGAAA
>NW_008596061.1:13550-22375 GCF_000691845.1 Merops nubicus
AGGGAAAAAAAAATGTATAGCTTTAAAATCAGCTCATGTTTCACTAAACAGCTACTAGAAATGTTAGACTTGCTAGAAATGGTTCCAGCTTCAGTAATCAATGAGGGGGCTAATAAATACTAATTTCTGGTAGATTGCACCAACTATACCCATTTCACAGCATTCACTTGTCTGCAATCTGTAACCTTTGAGTATTTCTTGTAAATATTTTTGGAAATAATTACAATTTTGTTTCATATTTGTAGCTCATTTGAATGGTTCAGTCCAGATCTGTAACAACGTTGCTTAAAAACTACTGTGCAACAGAACTGCAACCATGACACCTTAACAGATGATTTGTAAACAAGCCTGTCACAAAACAGTCTTATCTCTTGGTCACACGATGTTGTTTTCCCTCACTATCACTCATGCAGCAGATGAGGTATAAAAATAAGAAAGAAGCATCCTTAAAAAAAGAATGGCAGATTAATCCTATGTAATAAACAGCTTATAAGAGTCAAACTTTGATATGGACATTCTCATGACAGAAACTGATTGGAAAAGCTATTCAGGGGAATTTGTGCAAGCCCTTGCTCCAAAGGGCTGAGCATCCATGTCCTGTTCTACACCTTCTTCCTAGTTGATGGCAAGTCCGAGATGCAATATGTTATGTGCTCATATACTACACAGTCAAGACTCATGAAATAACTGCTTCAGACAGTCACAGTTTGCCTCTGCCAAAAACTTGAAGTGGTACTTTGATGACTTCCCTCAGGCCGACTGTAACCCTTATTTTCTGAAGTGGAAGAAGCTACTCACTGTGTCTATTCTGTAAACACTTTGACTGGTCCTGCAGTGCTTTAGCTTTCCCAGACAGAGAAAAACATCCCAGCTGAAAAATTTTGTGTAAATATTGTCTACAGATACCCTCTGGGGCAAGAGTACAAAGGGAGCTCTCCAAATTTCCCCAGAAGGCTCAGATACAAACGCATGAAGGGAGTAGAGAGGCGTAGACTCACCTACTGGTAGCTTATTTTGTTGTGTTGTGGAAAAGGCCAACGTATGAAAACATAGATGACATTCTTGCCTATGCCACTGACCAGAGCTCTAAATGAGCCATGCAGCTGCAGGAGCTCTGTGCATCAGCTGTGCAGTCCCACAAATACATTGAAGACCAAATTGCTCCCAAGACCCAACTTCATATCCATATAGTTGTACTATGGATACAAGTGCCTTTAAATTCTTTCTGCCCTCTAGGTATGTATCAAAGTGGTCTCCCTGGGGAATTATAACTTTCTTTGTTTGGGTCTACCACTTAACATTTCCAAAAGGCCTTGAAGGTGACCAGACCAATCTCCCTTGTGAGTGTGTGCAGGGCCAACCCATGTTGCAAATGAGCCCAGGCTTAACTATTCTTTAGGGGAGAACAGGTTGTTATGTTCAAGAGAAAGGATTTAAGTTTCACATGAGTTGCTCATAAACCCTACCTGCTCCTGCAAATAAACTCTGTAGATGGGCTGTTTATCTAATTGGAAGTCCTGTCTGAACATTGTGGGGAAGGGTGGCTGTTGTGTAAGGAGAGGAAAGTGAGAAAGAGGATCATGGTCTGGCCTTAATTTTGTTGGAAGATGGTCATATGTGACTGCAACGAATTGACTAGAAAAATCTTGTAGCCTGGGTGAGCCCTAAAATAAAACAAACACAATGCACATGCACAAAGAAGGAGAGGAAAGCATTGCTATATAAAGGATCATTTGCATTCAGATTCAAAGTTCCACCCAGGATGTGCCATCCCACCTCATAATGGCTGTCCTGAAGATTTAAAATAAGTTTGCTATCAAATAATACACCAAAGCTTTAATACAAACCTGTATTTGATTCAAATTACTCACACTGTGGTAGTTTAAACATGCATCCTTCTTTATATGGGCTTGATCAAAACTGGCAAGCAAAATACAAAGAGCAGTGTCAATTAAACTCCATGGGTGGAGAGGAATGTATGAAATATAAATGAGAACTAGCAGTATGTCAAGGATTCTTGCCATCGACTGTTTAATGATGGCTGATGTGTAGTTCAGATGGACACTTCATCCATGCAGTGATCCTATAATCAGATTCACACAGGAAATACATCATTTTCAGGCATGATGTGTCTGCTCTCCCTCAGGATAAAGCACACTGGGAAAGTATGGTTTCAATAAGGATGGATGGCACTTGCTAAAGCCAATTCTCACTATTTGCAGCCATTTCCATTCCTACAAAGGAAAATCACTGCAGATGTCACAGGCAGATGCCTCAGTAAGGCAAATGCTGTGATTTTAATGCAGTCTACAGGTATGTTTACTCACCATATCCATAGCTCAATTTGGCTAAAAGCCAGTTCAGGGTTTTGTTTTGTTTTGTTTTGTGTTGTTTGTTTGTTTGTTTGTTTAGGAGTATCGTTACCTGTTGGGAAGGAAGAAAGTTGTATTCTGGACAAATGGACACATCTGCACATATCTTCATGTAAGAAGAGAAATACCTACCTGTTGGGTTTGGAACCAAGTACCTAGTGCCACTTGTAGTAGAAGTAAATCACCTTTCTCCAACAGAGGTTGCAGGGCTCTGACTCTCCAGGGGCACTTGGTCAAGGATCCCATGTAATAAAAAATTAGCACCCATGCATTTTCCTGAATAGATGAACAAGTGCTGCAAACTTCACTACACAGAGACTCTCTGTGCACAAATATATATTTGTGTGCTTATATATATGCATACACATCTGTTTTCCTACCAGGAGAACAACCAACTGCTTTAGTAAACTGCTTTCATTTTGAGATCATAATCACTCTTGCATGCATATGTGCACACACACAAAGGGATGGAGACAACGGGATCTCTAAATAGAATCGTACATGTTCTGGCTGTTTTTGGCTTTGCTTCTCTCTACAAGCCTCCCAGGCAAGTGGCAGCAAGGCTCTAACTCTCTCCAAGTGAGCCTCCTGAGGGCTGTTTGCCTGAGTTCAGGCCTCTCACAGGGAGCACACTGAGCTGAGCTACCTAGAATTCTGCCCTGCATCCTTTTTGGTGTTCATGCTGGGTATGTGAACAAGATTATGTTACCTTCTTGAGGTAGGCTGAAGAGTTATGTCATGTATTTAAGGGATATCAATAGTGCATGGGAAGGGGAAGTGTGTGCTCTCCTGAAAGCCAAAGGATTGCATTGTGACATGAAAAGTGATAGGAAGCACCAGCCTCAGGTTTCCTCAGCCCCAGTGAGCAGTTTAACAAGCCTTCGTGATGCATGTCACCTCTCCTGCCATGCCCCTAGGACACGCTGCATGTCTTTATTCTTCCTGCAGACAATACAGCCTCATCTGTAATTATAAATATATGTTCAGTGTCACTTCAAAGCCTCCACTTGACAGGGGTGTTCCCTTTTCGGGGATTTTAAATCTCTGACATTCCTTCTTCAGAAACTCCAGAGCAGGGTGTGATAGCCTCCTGCTGACTTACCTTTGTTCAAAGGGACTGCCAGAGAAAACCCATTGCAATGCAGAGGGAAAATTGACTTTTGTGTCACCCATTGGACACACCTTGGCTTCTTTAAAAAGAGGCCGTTTTCTCTGCTTGGCTATAATTTTACCTGGAAGGTGTTTGATGACAGGTACAGAGAACAGATTTGTAAGACATGAAAAGGTTAGGAGTAGTTTGAGCTTTCCACCAGGTAAGTCTGATGAACAAAAGAACCTCCTCCTGGCTATGCTTGTTCATTGAATATAATTTATGAAGTCCACCTCTGAAAGCTGGAACTTGGCTCACCCACTTATTCCTTTTGTGGCATTTTCCTGCAAACTGGTCATTTTTTTTTTAGGAGTATCCATCAGTCTGTTTATTATATTATTATATTACAGTACCATCTAGAGGTCCCAGATGGGATCAGGGCTCTGAATAGTAGACATAGCATGCAGCTCTTTTGGGGGAGATGAAGTGTACAACCTGTGTAGATAAAAGAATTATTAACCTTATTTTTTTATAAATTTCATGAATGTACCTATTTTATAAGTTTTGCAAACAGTAAGATGCATACAGTCAGATAAGAAATACAGAGCTGCCAGGTCTGTCATTTTGGATGGGATTATGCCTCTTTTAAAGATATCCCAGTGCCCTACATATATTCCACCAGGAATCTACTGGATTTCTGTCTGCCCAGCAGCCATGAAGAACTCCCAGACAAAAAGACTGTTGTGCAGATCAGCACATCTCAGACACATCCAGTTACTTCCTTTGGACTGGCTGAGAGGTATGGAAATAAGAGACAGAGC
Organism: Merops nubicus; assembly: GCF_000691845.1. NCBI lineage: Eukaryota > Metazoa > Chordata > Aves > Coraciiformes > Meropidae > Merops > Merops nubicus. Next base: position 17,834 of record NW_008596061.1, read on the forward strand.
TGGGATATGAGCAAGGTCTGCTGACTGTTAATCACAAAACTCTCCTGCCACCTTACTGTTCATTGGTCATAGTCACCCGAAAATGAGAAAAACATTGTCTGGCAAACTTTCATCTTTGTAAGGGGCTCGTATTTCTGAAAGAGTTTTCATCATGTAGGATTTATAAAGATAGTTCTGGGAAGGAGAGTTTCCAGACCTTTAGCCCTTTACCTAAAGAAAGTGTTTTCATAGACTTCCTAGGAAAACCCACAGTGTAATGTCACTGAAGGCAGCAGTACTACAAGCCTACATTCATAGCAAATTTGGGCTGTGATTTAGAACTACTGCAGGGAGTTAGAATCCATGAGCAATTTGAAAATATCTTTATTCAGACAGGTTGAGCATTATTCCCCAAGAAGGCAGGAAGATAGTAGTTGATGGAGGTAAACTAATACAATATATTTTTACAAGTGACCAAATCCAAATAACATAATTTAGGTACAGCAGCACTTAACTATAAGCCACTTCAGCACCAGGAAGATGACACAGTGCATCTAAATGAATCAGACACACCAAATGCACCATTAATAGAGTGAGGTAGGAGTCTCTGAATGGCAATCCAGAAAGCTGGTGTGTTGGAAGGGAACTGTGAAGAGCCAAATTACAAAACCAGCTAGACACATGGGGGGAAGAATATCTGAAAACTCACCCTGCTTCAGGACATCTTTAGCTCATACAAGAATTAGAATGCTTTGCTGAAGTTATGGGTAAAGAGGAAATGTCAGCACCTAAAAAAAGGTAGATAAAATGCTAGATCTTGATACCAGAGGGAGGAACAAGTCAATGCACTTACTCACTGTGAAGGGTGTGAAGAAGGGAGCAAGCTAGCCAAGGAGCCATGCCATGGGAGATGGAATCAGCCAGATGAGTCCAATTACACAGTAGTTTCCCAGAGAGAGACACTCATGATCTTGCTCCACCATCCTAGGAACTCCACTTGTTATGAAGAGGGGAACCCTTTCAAGAACCAGAACCCCCACACAACACATACACTGCACAGGCAAGCCTCACAACTCCACAGCAAGGGAACTCAGTTTTTATATAGGTGGCTTCTTGCCCCATCTCCAAGTTAATGTGGAAGGTGGGGGCACCTGGTGATGATCTCCTAATCAGTTCCCACCCAAGGCTGGTCAGACCCAGGGTGAAACCCAGCCAGGAGGGTCTTTCTTGCCTGGCTGTGGACATCATCCATATTCCAACCCTCATTCAGGGCTGGGGGTTTAACCCCATCACTTTAGGGTCTAGTTCAAAGAATCTAGACTGGCATTTTTTAAGTAGTCAGAGTAACAGAAATATTTATACTGCAGTTGGGTTGAGCTGCCCTGTGGCTCAGGTTTTCTGAACTCCCTCTTGGCTCCACGTGATTGTTGATAGTGTTGTCACCTGATATTTCCATCTTGGATTTAGATTGGCATTGAGTTACAAAGTTCAACCCATCTCCTACTGAAATGCTTCACTAATACATGATGTAATATATGTATCAGCTCTAAAAAAACTCAGCCTCCCAGCTTTAATGAAGATGCAAAACTGTTGGCCACATGATGGGAGGAAAAAGGTTGAATATTGAGAGGCAGCAAATATATACTTTGGTCTATACCTCTGTTCAACATAGGTTTTGACAGTGGTCAGGACAAAGCATGTCTTGAAGGCATTAATTCTACAGGAAAATGTGGTCTACCTTTTGCTCTTGTGGCAAGAGAGGTCCAAGACTTCACAGCCTAACATCCTATGTTTGCATTGAGACTGCAACATTTCCTAGGCTTCAGATTGTGACACTCTGTCTTACCTGCTCTTGTTTGAATCCAGCAAGAGCTGTGAATGTTCAGCCCTTCTGCTACCAGATGCTTACACACTCAACCTCCCTGAACTGTGTCTTGACCAATGGACTGTATTGTCTGAGGGTTTGTGTTTGTTTTCTTGTAGTGTGGACAGAATTTTGTGACCTTGGATCTACTTCAGTTTTCATGGGTTACATTTAATGCTATTTCTCCATATCTACTAAAAAAATGCCCTTATTCACCTGTTAAGGGTCCTAAGTCAAACTTTGGGCATGAAGAGGAAATCTGTTCCTTCTGTTATTTCACATCTGGGTATTTGGGGCCATCTGCTAATATATGCTGACTATATCAGCATACATTTAAGGAATGTAGCATAGCTACATGACCACCCTTCCTCCTGGACTGGGGTGGGCTCAGAGTGCATGGGAGTGAGGAGGGCAGGGGTGTGCCAGCATGAGAGACAAGAAAGGACAACAGATCTTCCACGCTGTCCCCATCTCTAATCTCATAAGATCTATGGAAAGCTTGGGCAAGCTTTGCTGTTTAAAAGCTGTTTTTCTAAAAAGAAAGCAGGGAAACTCAATGCTAAGGTAAATCTCGCAGGACCATGACAATTTAAGCTCTAGAAAAGAAAATCATGAAGAAAGCTAGATGTTACAATTAATTTTTTTATAGGAAGTGAGACTGATCTTGAAGAAAGTAATTCCTTCAAGTTGCTATGGCACAACACCACAGACACTGCCTTTTGAGAGATGTATGTTTAACACAAGAAGGATGGTGCTAGACACTCGTCACCTTTGTGACTCTGGACCTCAAGTCATAGGGCTTCTGGAGAGCTGGGCTAAGGGGCACTCAGCTCTATTCAAACAGTTTTAAGAGCAAACTCCAGCAGCTGGCTTCATGCCATCATACCTGCCCCAGTGGAGGCTAAATACTGTGTTGTATGACTGACCTACATATCACTACAGAAGAGGAATGTTCCCTGCTACAGTTTCTGCCAAGTGCTATAGAGCTCTGATTGGAGAGATGAATGATGGCAAATGCACTCCTAATAAAGCCAATGCCATTAAGTTAGAAAATGAGGCTTCTGTCATGTGTGAGTGGTGGCAGAAGCCTTTCTAGCTTAACAAGGTCTGACAAGACCTCCTCAACATGCTCAAAAGAAATCAATGTCAACACCTAATCAGTAAAGCAGGTAATGGATTATTTAAAAAAAAAAAAGAAAAAAAAAAAAGAAACTTCTCACTGCGCATTAGCTCATTTGGAAAGAAAGAACATATGATTTCTACAGATAATGTAAAATGTTTTAACAGTTGTCACATTTGCTAGGTTCAAGGAGAAGCTGGTTTAACCTGAACAGCTGAGATGTGTACTGCAGCATGGCAGCAGAATGTAGGGCACGTCATGAATCTATGGACAAAGGAATTTGTAAGCTTTATCAGTCACTGCCTGGGTTTCCATAACAGGTCGGCTCAATGAAATATACATGAACAGCATCTGTTTCTGCTTTTAAGACCACAGTATGCAATGTGAACCATCACCCACTGGATAGGAACTGGGTGATAGGATGAGAATCCAGTGTTTCAATGAGCAACAGTGAAAGTATTTGCTGTTGTTGCTTGGAAGCTAGTGAAACAGGCTAAAAGGAGTGCCAACAAATGGCCTGAACTCAAGTTTTCTTAGACTCTCAGGCGTAAAATAGAGAAGCCGGAACCCTAGCTAACAATCTCACATAGGGACTGGCTAGCACTATAGCTTTCTGCACATGCATAGTTACTAAAATGGAATAGAATAAATCCCTTGCCTTAGGGTTAACTCGAGGAAATGAGGCAAGTGCTTGCAGGGTGCTGACACAAGAGGCTTCTCATTGCTCCCTCTGCAGCATCTGCAATGGGTCACGCCAGGACACCAACTCAGTGGATGCTTAGTCTGATACAGCGTGTCTACTCCTGTGTTTCTAAGGAAAAAAAAGGGCTTTAGGAAACAGTCACGACCTAGCTAGACTGTAGGCACTGATCCTTCTCACTTGGGAAAACAGGCAGCATCCTGCACTAACCTGCACTAGGTTCCTCCTCTCGCCCAAGGCTTCCCCTGTGTCTTCTCCAGCCCTGCCATGCTGGCAACAGGTCTTTTTCCTCAGCACTCCCCACCCCCTCTGCTACAAGGGGCTCTTGCCTCACCATTGGACCAGACAACCTGTGGGAGCAGCTTCGCTTTCACATGGATTGAAGTGAGAAATGATGCCACTGAATTTGACTCAGTTGACAGCCACAGAACTGGAGGCAGCAGAATGAGAACCGGGGCCCTTTCACCTTTTTTTTTTTGTTTTTTTTTTTTACTTCTCACTGCTGCTACCGAGAGCCACTGGAGGGAGACACATCAGACCTGTGCAGTGAGCCAGCCTGAGGCCCTCGGGGGCGAGCTCCCCTGCAGTTATCGCTGTGCTGTGTCTAAGTGACACAGGGACCAAGTGTTCTGAGCGTAACACCTTTGCTAGACTTTAACGGATTTCAAGGGTCATGAAGTATCATTGTATCATAAAAGATGGTCTTTATCTATAGAGAGGGAGAATGGGAATCACAAAGTTTTTCCTCCTTTAAAATACCACTAATAATTAGCTCCCAGCCACCCACCTCTAAAAGCGAGAAACCCTCGTGTCTTATTAGCGCCCCTAGCAGTGCCTGGGGATAAACGAGAAGCACTTCTCCGCTCCCGAGGTCTCTAC
>NW_008596062.1:0-21259 GCF_000691845.1 Merops nubicus
TTGCTGAGGGTGCACTCGATGCTACTGTCTATGTCTCTGATGAAGATGTTAAACAACACTGGTCCCAGTACAGACCCTGGAGGGACACCACTTGTCACTTTTGCCCAGCTAGACGTCAAGCCATTGACCAACACTCTCTGGGTGCAGCCGTCCAGCCAGTTTCTTATCCACTGAACAGTCCACCTATCGAACGTATAGCTCTCCAACTTAGAAAGGAAGATGCTATGGGGGACAGTGTCAAAGGCCTTAGCAAAGTCAAGATAGGTGACGTCCACAGCTCTTCCCTTGTCCACCAGTGCAGCTGCTTCATTATAGAAAGCCACCAGATTGGTCAGGCAGGACTTGCCCATAGTAAAGCTGTGCTGACTCTTCTGAATTACCTTCCTGTCTTCTATGTGCCTTAGCATTTCTTCTAGGAGGATCTGCTCCATGATCTTCCCAGGCACAGAGGTGAGGCTGACAGGGTGGTAGTTCCCAAGGTCTTCCTTTTTACCCTTTTTAAAAATAGGAGTGATGTTTCCTTTCTTCCAGTCACCAGGGACCTCACCTTACTGCCAGGACTTTTCAAATATTACGGACGGTGTCTTGGCAACTGCATCAGCCAATTCCGTTAATACTCTGGGGTGCATCTCATCAGGGCCCATGTTCTTGTGAATGTTAAGATTCCTCAGACATTCAAGAACCTTGTCCTTGTTGACTGTGGGAGGGGCTTTGTCTCACTGGTCCCTGTCTCACGGGCATCCTGGAGAGCACAGCATGGCTGCAGAACCATCTGCCACTCTACCCATGCATTCAGACTCTTAATTTGTGATGCCTTCTTCCAAAATAGACTCTACATGGGGTTTTGTAGGGTAATAAGTGTGTTCATTGAGTTTAACTTCAACTGTTAAATAAAATCTTAGTGGAATCATTGAATATGAACACATTTAAAGCCAGTTTAAGCTTATGAGTCCTATATCCAGTAAAGCTTGCTTTAAGTTAATTATCTGTGGTAGTGCCAGGGGTAGACAGTTAAATCAAGATGCCAAGTAATTAATTTTAATTTATATACTATTATAAAACAAGAGGAGACTGTAAGGCTACCAGAATGTAAACAGGCCAAAAATTCAAACATATGCCTTTGCACATTTGTCAGGGAAATAAGTTGGTTATCTTTTTCCATAGAGTGGGGTATAACTCTATGGAGATGATAATTCAGTAATTTAAAAAGTCAGGGTTTACCATATTGAATCACTTTGGTTGGAAAAGACCTCTAAGGTCATCAAGTCCAACCATTAACCCTACTCTATCAAGTCCACCTCTAAGCCATATCCCCAAGCATCACATCTACACAGCTTTTAAACACCTCCAGGGATGGTGACTCAACCGCCTCCTTTGGCAGCATGTTCCAGTGTTCAACAGCCCTTTCGGTGAAAAAGTTCTTCCTAAGGTCCATTCTAAACCTCCCCTGGAGCAGCTTGAGGCCATTCCATCTTGTTCTATCACTATTTACTTGTGAGAAGAGACCAGCACCTGCCTCTCTACAATGTCCTTTCAGGTAGTTGTAGAGAGCAATAAGGACCCTCGTCAGCCTCTTTTTCTTCTGACTAAGTAGTTCCCTCAGTCACTCTTCATAAGACTTGTTCCCTAGGCCCTTCACCAGCTTAGTAGCTATTCTTTGGACCTGCAAAGAAGAACTCATATATGAACCTTTCGTTTACAATGGGCTTCAGGGAATCCAAATAATTTAAGTTTTTCATCAGTAAATAAAATGAGAGGAAATACTGTTTGGTTGTGAAATGGTTCTAGAAGCTTTTCTTCTGCAAAGATGACAAATAAGCATGTTAGTTGTGGAAACAAGTAACATTTTCCAGGACAGTTACCAACATGGAGAAACAAAAATGGGCTTGCTAAAATTTCCTGGAATACGCACAGCACCTTATTTAGGCAAATTCCGGTTAGTCAATCAGGCCCTGACTGAATAAAATATGAACAAAAGGGTGCATCCCTTACCTGACGTAAGGAAAAAGGCATATATTCCAGACAAGATTTATTCAGTTCCAGCTTCCACTTTTAATTAGGACATAACTACTTTTTTCCGCAGTGGGATGTACATATTTTTTTCATGAGTCATTGGAGGATTCACCTTTTCAAAAACACTGCATCTATATCAAAGCTTAAAGACCACTGTAACAGTTTCAGAAGACTGAATTTTAAAACTAATTAAGCTAATGCAGGTACATAAAAGAATGTTGTGCTTTTACTCAAAGGTACAGAAACTAGTTAGAAGTTTTATCATCAGCGAATCAATATCTATTTAGACTTTATCCTGTCTACTGAGTTTTTTCCTCCTAATTTATATGAAGAATTTGCTACAGAATACAATTGAGCCAATGCAAATGTGTTTATAAAATAAAAAAACAAACCAAAATTTGAAAGAACTGTGTGATATGGTAACAAGTTAATGCTTTGAATATTTCCTCATTCAGGTGAAATAGCATACTGCTGTGTTTAAAATAAGGAAGCAAACAATTTTACAGGCAAATGAATGACAACTGTATGATTTGGCACTTATCATAGGCATTTCTTTGTTCTTTGAAATCATGCAAGCAGGTTTTTCAGTCCTCAGGCTGAGAAAAATCTAGTTGTAAGATAAAATTTTTGTATGAGTCTAAAGAGTCGATTCATGAAGACAGTCCAAACTGTGATTTAAAAAAATTGAGTCTCTGAAATAAGCCTCCGCCCTTACCAGAGCCACGTCCTAAAGAAAAGGAGAAAGTGTCTTTGTAGAACTTAATACCTTTGTTTTTGAGGCACCCAGGATCATTTCCACATCGCAAAGTCCTTGTTCTGATTCTCAGGTGTTTCAAACTATGTTTGGCTGACAAATCCCAGCTATTGCAGTGGTTGAGAACGTGGGCCTGATTTATGTTGTCAGCTTTCTCAGCTAGTTCTCTTGCAGCTTTAAGTGAATTTGTTTTCAGGCTCAGAAAGGTATTACACAGAGACAGATGACGGACTAAGACTGTCATGGACATAACAAAACTGCATGCAGTAATGGCTCTTCCAAACTATTTTTTTACTCACTGAAGATTTGCACAAACTCTTCATCACAGAGGTCACTGGCAACTCTGGAGAAAAGAAAAATTATTTACTTCTGAAACTCACAAAATCTGTAAATATTTTACAAAAATGACATCTGAGCATTTTTTGAGCTGCTGTATTTGAAATTAAGGTATATTAGTATTTCAAAATGACCAACTGTTTCAGATAATATCAAAGGATTTAAATGTGAACATTTGATGATGCAAATTGGTGAAATACATAAATTAAAATTTTTGGTTCCATTTCATCTTATTTATTTAAAGTCTGGAATAAATTTAACAGAAATATTCCTGTCAACTTGAAACACCATTGTCTTATTTTGGTAGCAGATTTTTGCTATGCCCATACAAGAAACTAGGTTTTATAATTCTGCTTGAAGAAAGATGAATCAGTGAAATGATGTCTGCATCTACCTCAGTTATAACCTCATTTATTTAACTGCATACTAATTTCCTGCTATAGGGTAACAGAGCAGTGTTTGTAATGTTCCCAGTAACCTTTACTTTCAGAAATCTCAGCCATATACTGTTGCCTCTTGAGTGAAGCTAAAAGTAAACTTCTTGCAGGTGTTATGCTACTTTATTGATATAAAACCATGCACCAAGAAAACCTACTGTCTTTGCTACAGTGAATACTTACAAGTTTTAGAAAACTGGGTTTTTACCTGTCATATAATTATCCTTTGCTTTTGTTTTGTTTTTCTGGCTGCTTACTTTATCATAAAAGGAATATGAGGCATAGCAATGTATTTAAACTTGTAATAGTGATCTTTGTATGTGTATAAATTATCTTATCTGATAATGATAATAAACTGATATTGCTGTTAATACTCATTTCACAATCATGCATTTTTACTGATAGATGTGACATTTTACTGATAAGTAATGCTGCAATTTCTATGTGTGGAAAATTATTTTTGCAAAGCAAATTTGAAGTCTCTTAACAGAGGGGGGATCATATTTCCCTCTAATGCACCAGTAATTTTCTTACACTGCTATAGGATCTGGATTAGAATCTGAAAACTTATGAAAAGGAATATGTTGTGTTTAAAGACAAACTAATTTTTCATTTTTAAAAACCTGTAGATAAACTTAGATACAGTTTGTATGTAAGTGTCTAGAGATACATAAAAATTAGATCTATTAATGGATGTCATAACAAAGTATCAGAAAATAAATGAATTCTAGAAGTTTTTACTGTTTAAAAAACAAACATAAACCCCAGTTAATTATCACAGTTCTTAAGTACAGTTTATTAATTCCCTTTTACAGGAAGCTACCTACTAGAGCTACCAAAACCCCCACAATGTTCATTTTCATCCTCCAGAAAAACTCAAAAAGAATTCCCCGCCAGTTCCTTAACAGAAGGCCAGTCCCTACCCAATTGGGATCACAAGAAAATTTCTTAAGACAAGTTTGTTTGTTTGTTTGTTTGTTTTTTGTTTTGTGTTTTTTTTTTTTTTTTCCCCAAAGTGTTCTTTCCCTGGGAATTATATTGGTTTAAATACAGGAAAGATTCCTCGGAAGTTTCCAAGTCTCTTCTAACACTATGAGTCAGATGTCTGCAGGTTGTGTTGTGCCAGATTTGACGTCAAAAGATAATCCAATGGGGTTTTCCGACAGTCTTCATAATGGAGATTTGATGGGATCTTACTGCACAAAATAACCAAATTTTGTCTGAATCACCAAGATTAACAATAAAATCCTGGTTTCATTAGCTGGATTGTAAAACATATTTTTAAAGGCTCAAAATGTTGCAAAAAAGAAAGATATTAAGCCTGTGTATACAGCATTGTTAATTCTGAAATGTCTCACAACTTAATAAAATGTTAGTGTAGCACAGACAGAGTCACCGCTGTGGTTAATCACCTTTTTGGTGACAGGAAGCACCGATTACTTCTCTCTTTAAAACTGAGTATATGTGCTTTCCAAGACTGAAACATGCTGTTGCAAGTACAGTTGTTATTGCTGATTGGAAATTTACCGACAAAGAAGGAAAACATTGCTTCATGGCTGGGTTTGGCAGGTCTTCCCTGCAGTTGGGGGAACAGGGAGCTCAATGGCCTTGGCCATGGGTGGCCTGTTAACAAGTCTGCCCTAGGACAAACTTCCTTGGGTGACCTCTGCAGCTGTTACATGAAACTTATTTTTGTCAGTTTTACTGAGCTGCTAAAAGATTTAAGGAACTTCCAGCTCTTGAGGATTTTTTTGGGTTTGTTGTATTTATTTCTTCTTTATATTTTTTGTTCTATTTGGGCTGAAACCAATTTCAAGAACTCCCACTTTCCCACAGAGTGGGAATTCAACTTCTTTGGTTAAGCACGGTTGTTCCCTAGCCTGTCTCCCACACTGCTACAGAGCTGTTGTCTTCAGCTGAAAGTGAAGAAATGAAGGTGTAGACACACATTTGGCTTTGCCATGTTCCTCTTTTTGCCCATTCTTTAGTAAATCCTAATTTCACATACACAGAGTAAACTCATACTTACAAGGTTATTTAGTGTCATCCCAAAAGTCTGTGCCAGTTTGTGCCTAATCTTTCTGCTAGGAGGGACTAGACTTTGAGGCTTCTGGCTACAAAATTATTCAGTCAGTAGGCTTCTTGGGGAAAGAAGAAAGCACATGACTTCTGTGCATAAATAAGACCATCCCAGAAGGACTTTGCTAGAGCATGAAGACAGACTTTGACCTATATTCAGGGAACATGTCAAATAGTCTCCAGCTGAGAAATGACCACTGCAAGTCCAACAGGTCTTCATCTACCTTCATCATACTAGGCTAAGATTGGCCAGTGTAGATGAAATCAAGGAAAGATTTTGCAGAGCTAAAAGATCATGGCAGCAGAGCAGCTTAGAAAGAATTCTGACAGTCTGAAACTGGGTGAAACAGTGAAAGCCCTAAGTCCATTAGTCAAAGGTGGTTTTTTTTAGGGTGTGCTTAGAAAACTGTCCAGAGAGGAAGAAATTTAGGAGTAGAGCTCAAAATAATAGCTGAATAGTTGACAACTACTGTATTTACCCAATCCTGTGGGAAACAATGGAGTAACAGGAGCATGGATTTTTAGATCATTGTTCATACGTTACATGGATAATATGGAGCATGATTTTATATGAGAGGAGTAGATTTCTTCACAACTAGAGGCCAGGGAAAATTCATAAGTTGCTGCCTTTGCCGTGTGTTCTGAAAAATCATCTCAGACAGCTTCTGTTAAATGCTGCAGTCTGTTATACAGGGACAAATCTGTAGCAGATCTCAGTGACTGGCCTTTTACTTTTGCCCATCTATGGTGCTCTGCCATGCCCAGATGGGAAAAGGCGTATTGCATATATTGCTCATGGCTCCTTTTTTCCAGATAAGGAAGAGTCACCTAACATTTTCTTTCATTCTTGGCAGCTGCTAGTTGAGAGCTTTTCATTAAAAGAAACTGAAAATGGTCCTGAGGATTACTGGGTGGAGAAATTTCCAGTGTCTGCCTTAGCAACTCACCATCTCCCTCCTTCTCTTAATAAGCCTCTCAATTACAAACAATATAAATAGATCCTTTGTCTCGTAGCACCCACAGTTGTAATATAAACACAGAGGAGTACAAAAGTGAGGTGAAGTCAGTGAGATTCTTCATGGCATGAATCATGTTGAATTTGGCTTGCTCCCAAACATGCATATTACCAAAGAAGTCTGTCACCTGAATGAGGTTAAATCATGCTGGAATATGCAGTAGCAAGAGAAGCACTATAGCAGCAGTACGTCGTACATAAAGTGTATTTTCATGTGGTCATGGTTTGTTTTGATGTGAGTCAAATTGTCAATGATCTTATTAGGTAATCTGCTGGGCAACAGTGGTATGTGGAACTGCTCTCTCCTGTCATGCTCCCACTTGAGCAATAGCTGGATGAAAGACAGGCACGGTGTAAATTGATGGGGCTGCTTATGGTTATGTTCCTAGAAAGGAACAGTGTGGGAACCAGCAGGCAGGATGGGTACAGATCCAGTTTATGTGTGCATTAGTTGCCCCAAAGCAACATTCGATACAGACTCTGATAACATCTACATTTAGGAAAATGAGGACAGTTACACTAATCCAGGAGTGCTGGTGTTCACCCAGCTCTTACTCCTGTGCTTCTACCTCTCATTGCTCCAGTATCATAGTGTGTGGACAGATGACTGATTTTACATGACTGGGGGACCAAGACACAAGAGAAGATCACAGAACATCCCAGAACAGAAGCAGCCTTTGTCACAGGTATCCTAGGTTATAACAAACTAATTGTTTGTCATAATTCAGGCTTGTTTCCTTCTGTAAAATGAGAGTTGACAGAAGAGCTCTACCTTAGAGGGTTACATGAGGATAGATGCATTCAAGGTTTAAGAACAACACAGATGACATAGTATGGAAAGTCACGCAGCTGATGTTGTTAAAGTAAATATTCCTAAAAAAAATGGCCTTTTATGCACAAACATACACACACATATACATATAAATACATATTTACATATGAGTATCATAAGGAGGACCAAAGAAAAGTATTAATCTACTAATAACAGGGATACAATTAAATGGACATTAAGATCCCATAGATTCTACTGACTTTATACACTGAGAGATTTCAGAAGAAGATTCTGGCATAATAAAATCTGTGTCAGAAATCACTGAACAAAATTTCATAGATTATCCCCTTGGAGCCAAACGTGTCAGGAAATTTAGCTTGTAGAGTTGTGTGTCCTATTCCAGTTTTTTAGTAAATCATAATACTGAATTAGAAAGACAGTTACTGCCTTTTTTGTCATGTTTGGAACTCATGTTTTAATCACATACCAGTATGCTCCTCTATCTCGTACAAGAAAAGTTTTACGTATTACAAAATCTACTCATTCTAGTCTGCCTATTTTATTTCCATATCTTAAATTCTATTATTGTAAAAAAAGAAAAGAAAAATGGAAGTTCTACATCCCTGGGTTTATATAAATTTTTCCCATGTACTTAGTCTTGCTTTGTTTATTGAGAGAGAGGAAATGGGCACACAGCATGGCTGCATGAGTCACAAACATCTGTCTTTCAGTGTGCCTTATTTGATTAATAGATGTATACAGCCATTTCAGCTTTTCTTCATAGTAGGGCCCTCAAACAGCATGACTAATTTTGAACTTCATAGGTTGCCTAGAAGTGATAAATTTTCCCCGCCTTTGCTGTATTAGAAAGTGTTTGTTTTTTGGGCATGAAATTCAGAATGTGGGGTTGTGTGTTGTTTTTGGTTTTGTTTTTGTTTTTTTTTTCATTGCTTACCGATATAATTAGAGTCTGCCTTTTGCTGATTGTAACTGTGGTCTTAAAAACCCTATGAAGATAATAGAACTAGAAACAAAGGATTGAAGATCTGTCTTTAGCTTTACACTTTTTCCACATGGTTTAGTCATAAATTCTGAAAAAAAAAACCAAAACCAAAACCAAACAAGCCCTAAAAATTTACAGCTCCTCTCTATTTAGACTATTGAGAATCATTAGCAGATGCCTTTAATTCATCTGTGTTCTGGGTACTAGAACATTTCAAGAAATGGCTTCACTTGTTTGAAAGGCACAGATTGTTCCTGATGTGCCAGACTTAAGTGTCAAGCCTGGACACGGTGGTGATTTCTCTGTTGTGTCCTTCTGCACTGTCGTTGGTGTAAAATGAATAAGGATGCTTTTGGCTCTTGTCATAGTTCTAATTAGCTAAAGAATTTTATGGGTTTATTTTTCCTTTTTAAATCCAATCCATCTAGTATAGTATAGACAAGGTTGTTTACTACTGAAAGCCTCTCTAGCATTTTATCCCCTGAACGAACTTCCCTTTGCCCCCTGCGTTCTGTGGCCAGCACAAACTGGTTGTTAGTAAACTGTCACTGTTTGAGAATAATATCTTCTTTCCAGACTGAAACTTCTATTTATCTGTAAATCAGCTCTTATTATATTTCTGGTGCAGAGTAAAGGTAAACATAAAACAGAGATCAGAAACTAGTCTTTTGGGTAGGGTAAGAAGTATATTCTTCTGTATATTCTTTGTTTCATAGACTAAGGTTTTGGTTGGTTGGTTGGTTGGGTAGTTGGGTTTAGTTTGGGTTTTTTTTTTTGACACAAAATTGAGGTTAGGAAGCTTAACTGTGTCCCTGAAAAGGCAATGGGGTCTTGTGTGGCTTCTTGTAGAATAATACTTTCTCCTAATGAAATCTAAAAATGTGTCTTGTATAACTCTGTAGCTGGTATCTTGTAAATTAATTTCCCTCTATTAAGATGAGAAAAAAATCTTTCTTCCTATCTACAAATCAGGGATTTTTGAATTTCTACATCAACAATATCTGTTAAATGTTGAAGAACTTGCTTTACAGAATATTTCCATAATGAGCAACTTAACACCACCAAATATCCTGTGTTCTCCTTTTCTTGGAAATAGGACAATTAAAATACAAAAGCAAGTTTATTTGCACAGAGAAACCTGCTAATGACTGTCATCATTAGTCTCTTGATGTAGAGGGAGCTGGTGTGGGAAGATAAAGCAAATATGGTGGGGAATGAGATATTTCCAGCCATTTACGCAGGTGGCCTATGTCTTGAGTACTCGCAAATACATGTTTCATTGCACTCTGTTTGTACTTGGTCTCAAATATTTCTTTTTGCTTCCCATATATTAGCACAACATGGAAAAAAAAAACATTTTTTTTTTAATCCGCTTCTGTTTCAATTATGCTAGGTCCTGACTATCATATCCTGAAAATCATACAGCCCTGTTTTCTGATGAGCTATAGTGGTTGGTATAGTATGCAGTCTTGTCTACCTGACTTCTATTCAGTATAGTTTTGTGAGAACTCTCTTACTGAGTTTTTCAACTCAGTTTTCAAGACTTTTATTTTTTTTTAAATCATAATTCAAGGCTCAAACGGGATAGGAGGTGAAAGGAAGACACTGGCAGCGTCTTTGAGTTGCGGATGACTGTGAATCTGTCAAACCTCTGAATCCAGGTCTAGACAAACCACTTGAAGCTCATATGGTGGGGTAACAAGAGGAACTCCAGTATGGACTTGCCATATCACAAGAGGTTTCTGTTCTGCAGAAATGCATGTGTATGTGTACGCCACGCACACTTCCACAAACACACCTCAAATAAACATAAAATCGAAGCAGCAATTTTTTCCAGTTGCACTCTCAGGACAAACTGAAAATATGTTTTTTTCATGGGCCTCCCAAAAAATATTTGGGAAATGTTGAGAAGCATCACTTTCTTTTCCAAAGTGTACACAGCTTTTCAACAGCATTCTGTCAACTACCTGGCAAAGGCCTACCCGTGGTAGACATCCAGTCTGTTACCAGTGATGATAGCCAAAGAGGGAATTGTGACAAAGTGGATTGCCAGAAAGCAATTTTGGTAAATCACTTGAAGGTGAGGGAAATTTTCCCCACTTGTGTTTACAAAAATATAACTATTTATTTAATAACTTTGTTTCTTTCAACTTCTCCTGCTTTGTTTTATTTATTACAAAGCTTAAAAAAGCATTGCTCTGAAGTAACTGAATTGTCTCATTTAGAAAAGTATGGTGGTAAAATGAATAAAAAGAAAAATTACAGGTTTTAAATCGTTGATGTTTAAAGAACAATAAAACTGGCAGCTGTGTCAAAAATATTTCTTCATTGGTCATTTACAGAAGAGCTTACTTTTTGGCAGTGTGAAGTGTGAAACTTATATATCATCTTTTTTTCCTCAAATCTAAATTGGAAAATCTTACATAAAGTGAAAGTACTGTCTTCACTGGATGCATGCTGAGACTCCTGAAAATCAGTCATTGTGACACCATGTGGGTTTCCAAAAAGTAGGACCTCAGATCTCACTAGCCCCTTCTGACAGGACTGAAGATCAGTGGGTTTAAAGAAAGGCACTGACATGTTCTCTGCCTGGATGTTTCTCACTCATCCTCCCTGCATGTCTCTTTCCTCTAAATGGCCCCTCTACCACACTCATACCTTAAACTTTCTCCTACTTTCCCCCCGCTTTCTTTTGACAAGATGTATGTTTGGCAGGCAGATGCTCTCCATTTCCCCTGAGAAGAGAGAAAAGCAGTCTTGCTGCTTGGTACATATAAAGGCCACACATGGCACAGAGACTTAGGTGACTGCTAATTCCTGTCCTTACCTGTCCTTCTTGGCTCCACTGAGTTTCCTTACATCTAGAGGTATCTGAAATATAAATCTTATGAGAGAGCTTTAGGATTATGTTTTGTTTTTTTTTTTTTTGTGCCATTGGCAGGCCAGACCCTAGCTGATATTTGCATTCAGAATATGTATATTATTAGGCTGATATTAATACATTCTATAGACAGAAACCTGGTATAAATTCTTATAACCCTATGGACCTCTCCAAAAAGGTTGGTGTCTAGTCCAGAATCTCAAAGAAGGCACAATTTTTGCCTATGCAAAATTGTTTGCATATACACTTTGCCAAATCTACACATTTCTGAGAATCCTCTGTTGTTATTTCTGTGGTATGGAAGATAAAAGAAAAGGATGCTCAAGGAGATATGGGGCTGGTATAGAAGATTAAAGATGAGGATATTCAAGGAATGAAGGATTTTCAGAGGGTTGCTGTCTCTCTGTTGTTTGAATTCTGATTCTTTTTGGTGCATTTTTCTTCCTTTAGACACCAGCTGCACTGTCTGGGGTAGTAGGTGTTCCATCTGACCCAGCAACCCCACTGGCCTTGGACAGTCCAGGTGGTCTAGCAGTGCTAGGCAGGCTGCTCTCACTGAGGATGAGGGCAGTGATCAACCACTTTGTGAGCCTGAAGAGGATTTGGGTGACCTGCTAAAAGAAACAGAAAGGATAGTAGATGATGTATCTGTTGGGATTTCCCTTGCTAGCCACATCATGAAAATGCCTGTCTTCTTCCTGCAAAAAGGAGAGACACTGGCTGCACTAGAAATGGCATCCAATATGGGTGCAGGCTGGAAGTTAAAAAAGATTGGGTGAGAAGGCAGTACAGATGGAGAAAACAAAACAAGTCCTTGAACTTTAGATTTTTGTAAGATTCCTGATATCTCCCAGCCCAGGGCTGAGCATATCTGAAGTGCACATGCGCTTATTTTAATTATGTAGAGATAACAAAAAAATCAGAAAAAAAATGTAATTTGAAATTTCTTATGAACTTAGTTCTACAAGGTAATAGCTTTGTCATGGGATTGGATGTAAAGTTCTGAATTACATAATTACTTTTAGTGTTTGTGTTCTATGTTGATTTCACTGAATTTGATCGTGACCATTAATTGTACACTTCTAATGGAAAATAGTTATTCTTCCAGATAGAGGAAAGGTAGTTTCTGGTAATTAAATGTCTTACAGGAAAAGCTAGCATATCCAATAGACTGCAAATATCTTAGTTATAATGTTTCCAGTGGAATAGCTAAAGACTAAGTAAAATAAATGGGACAGTGTAAATGAATCTGATTTTTACCTTTTCTGGCCAGTATTCTTGCAGTAGTTTCCACTTCAGAGACGCAATCTCACGTGTAAAACTCTCACTTTAGAGGTACATTACTTGTTGGTCTAGACAGATTATATCCTGAGTCTGTAGCTAGAATCAAAGTCACATTTTTTTGCTGTTGTGTATTTGGACACCACAGACATGCAAGTTAGTTACACCTAGCACACTATTTATTTTTTTAAAAAATAATAAGTTTCTTATGAGAATGCAGTGGCTAATCTACAACTATAAAAATAAGGAAAAATAAAGGAAAAAATCTTTAGGAACATTTCCTCTTACCTCGGTGATAACACAGAACCATAGCTATAATCTAGTGAACATTTATGTTACTACTAGCATCTCAGATCCTTTTCAGTCAAAATATTGGCTACGACACTGGCTTGCACTGTATATATATTTACATCATTCCTTATTTTCTTTATGTGCCCAGGCAAATTGACAGCTAGCTATAGGATGCAATGCAGAATCCTTTATCTCTGAAACCAGGCAGTTAATACTAGACATAATACCCTCAAATGCATTAACTCTCATGGAATGCTCATATCAACTAATGTCTGCTTGCTTGTTTTTTTTTTAAACAATCTTGATGAAAAAAATGTTCAGTCTGCTGTAGTTTTATATGTTGAAGAAATTAAAAAAAAATTAAATTCTGCAAGTGGGACATTTATCAATTATTTTTAAAATTTTATTTTATTTTATGTTATGTTATTGTATTTTATTTATTTTTACACTGTCTCTATATTCTATCCCTGACTACAATGCAACTTACAGTGTGTAACGTATTGCCATTCTGGCTGGATTGGCAACAATGTGCGCATTATTATTTCTCTATTACTTTTTGGCTTTCCTTGAGAGTTTTCATTTTCAAAAAGAGCATTTTGTGCTTTGCTCATTCTTAAACAGTATGCCAGTTCCAAACTCCCCTCCTGTCGGGAAATGAATTGAAATATTTCACTCCCTGGCTTCAATTATCTTATTCTTAATTACCAACTTGGAGAGAAATTTTTAATATGTTAGAGTAGGAAAGCAACAATCAGAACATTTTGGAAGGTTACAGGTGGGTTCTATTTCTGTTATTAAAGCTATGCCTGAGTCCTCTTCTGGCCTTTGTCCTCGTAGAAAGCCTGGCCTACCTCCAGAGACCATTTTTTGCTCTAAAGACTGGGAAAAGACTCATAAAAAAAAAACTTGTTCTGAATTTGGAAAGTGAACTGAAAAGGAATGCTCTTTAATTTCAACAATGAAGTTAAAATGTAATTTCAAAAGTGTAATAGAGAATGGAAAATGGGGATTAAGGGAAAGAAAGTAGGTTAAAAATATCTATGTTTGATGCCTAAATAAAGCAGTAGATAATAGTAAACTTATTAATGCTACTAAATGTTAAGTCCTAGCACATACATAACTCACTGAAAGACTAACAAATAGACAACATGAATAAGCTGCCAAAGTAAGACTTCATACCCATGATAAAAGTCAGAATTTCTTACTAGAAAGTCACTGATATAATGCAGGGCATCTGAGCATGAATGAACTACCACATGTATGCCTATGAGACGCTATGTAAATAATTGTATATAATTGAATTACTTACTCCTTTTAAAATACTTGAAAGTGTTAATGTCCTAAGTGTTTATTAAAAGAATGAATGGAAATCTCTGCTTTGCTTTATAAGTGTCACTGTAGTGCAACATGGTGATTGTCATGGAGTGTTACTCTCAGGATGAC
This sequence comes from Merops nubicus, assembly GCF_000691845.1. Lineage (NCBI taxonomy): Eukaryota > Metazoa > Chordata > Aves > Coraciiformes > Meropidae > Merops > Merops nubicus. The sequence continues at coordinate 14,306 of NW_008596062.1, forward strand.
CAGTAAGGAACAACCTGAATCGAAATATTTTGATTTGAAACAGAAGTATGTCCAGTTTTTGGTGGAATTCCTTGGGCTTAGATTTGCAAATGGTATATAACCAAACATTCTTCATAAAATCACTTCCCAGTTAACAAATATATTTCTGGTATTTACAGAAATGGGTTACAGGAATGATTCATATGGGGATTTGTGTAGAGGCAGCCAAAGTGCTACTGAAATCCCCTCTCCAATTCTATGACTGTGGCTTAAGAAATAATTCCAAGACTCTTCATGTATTAAAAGTCTTTTTCACCTTGTTATGGATAAAACTACTGTAAGCTTCTTTCTGCAAACTTTAATAACTTGTTGAGAAATATTGACCTCTGCTTTAATGAAACAATGAACGGTGCTGATGATCAAAGACCCACAAGTGTGTAATTTTGTCTCTTTGAAATACTAAGCAAGCTGTTTAGGAAAGTTAAGTTACTTGGAATGAATTTTGTGAAATGCTTTTTCTCCTTCCTTATGGTATGTATTTGCAAAAATAGTAACTGTTTTCCTTTTTATTCACTTAATTCTGGTGTGTCTTTTCCCTGACTGAAACTAAAAGTTAGTACTTTAAGAAAAACTTTGCACAAACTTCAGAAAACTTACAAAAAAATGCTTGATACCTGGGAGAGGGCATCTTTTCTAGTTAGAAATAGACTTACAACTTATTTTCTGTGCCACTGGAGTTTCTTTATCTTATTTTCTTTCTGAAAAGTCAAAATTTTTAAGATTTTCATATTCAGTTCAAGATTTAATATGTTGATATTTCAAAATTTACAGTTTTGAAACAATTCCTGTAAGAAAAAAAAAAAAAAAATCATCACTGAACTCAAGAGAGCAACTTGGACTAAATGCACTCTTGGTCCCCAGCAGAAAGATGGGGGGGGAAGTGCCACAGTGATAGGAACAAGACAAAGTTTTAGTGGGCAGCTTTCTAGTTGCTTCCATCTTCCTGGGGCTGCAACAAATACAAGGGCACAAGTATAAACCAGTTCTGTTTTGAGAGTACTTTAATTCACACTTGATGTCAGGGTGGCTTCTGGCTGGAAAAACTCAGCTCAGTAATACAGCAGAATTGAGAAACAGATTCGTTTTACCCATTAGTATTTCAGAACAGCAGCATAAACTGAGCATTTCCTTTAGAGGGGCTCAGTCCAAACCCTCAGACTGAGAGTTGGGAGGAATTCACATTTGTTCTGGAAGGAAAAAGGCAATTGACAAGAAAACAGAGGCAAATGGAGACTATAATGGTTCCAGATAGTCTTAACTTTATTATGTTTTGACCTCTTCTTTGTTTTTATATTTCTCCAGAATTCCCAGATCTTTTTTTCTTTTTTTTTTTTTTTCCTTTCTCTGACGTGCATTTATTAGCCATTTCCCAGAATACTGTTGTTGGTTTCTCTTTCACCACAATATTTTCAATCAGTCAATTTCAGTCCAATGCTGAATATTGGCAGTATGAATAATCTTTTTGCTCTTCCAGAAATCATAAACTCCAGAAAATTAGTCTTGAGGCCATTTGGGAAAATATGATCAATTCTGCACATACAGCATTTGGCCCATATTGTGGTACTGGACAGTGTACATGCGGCTGAAGACCTGTGGCAGCAGCTGCCTCTCAGTGATCTCTGAACAACTGTGAAACTGATGTCTGAAGCAGTTTGGTTCATGTGTTTCCAGTTACTCCTTCAAACTAGGGTTAAGCAAGGAGAGGAACACCAGAGCAGAGGGTGAGCTAAAGCATTCACCAACCATCCTCAGCATTCCCACATTTTGTACCTTACTGGTTGTGCACAAATAAATCAAGAAAAACAAAAACAAAACCAAACAACTTCAAATGGGTTGAATATCTCTTCTATCAGCCTCTCTTTCCACCTCTTTTCCCTGACCTTCACTTGTATCATACATAAGGGAGCTTAATAATTAAGTCTGAGGCATTCACGTATTTTCTGTCCCACAGAGCACAAATGGATTTCAATAAAAATTGTCCACAAGACCAGTTTAACCAAATTTTTTTCCATCAGAAATATTTTCAGGTGTTTTTTATCTTTTACTTTGGTTTTATTTTTTCTGTTTAGTGTATTTTGGTTTTAATTCATTAAAAACTGTTGCTAATTGCACTAGTTATTTTCCTGGACAGACATTAAAAGAGAGAATTTAGGTAGAGCCTCCTTATAAAAAGGGAACTATCACAATTTCTGAAAGCCAAATTAATGACCATCTTTCCTCAGAACTGAATAACCCCTTCTCTCTCAGGTTCTATTGGCCGCCTTGGAGATGGCAGTAAAAGAAAAGTACCAGTATTTCTGTTACCTGTCCCTTCCCCAAACCCTGAAACTGAATGAACTTGAACTGGCAATACTGGTACTTCTTTCCTCTTTACAAATATTTTTTAATTTTTGCATAGTTTGCAGTCAGCTATAGATAGACTACTGAAATACTTTGTGAAGCAGAATTAACATTTCCATCCAGCTTTTATAAATAATTTATATCAGTGCTTTTTCATGTCTGTTCAGTGGCCAATCTTTCATCAGAATGTTGTTTAATATGGGAAATAAGTGTTTCCATCTTCCTTGTCTGCAATTAACTATGTTTCTGTAGCTGCTATTTATTTTTGTAGCCATAGTGATGAAATCTATTTACTGGCTGCACTCATAATAATTCAAAACACATATTTATGTTTATTTCGTCTCCACACACCTCAACACTATATTAACACAATTACCAGTTTGAGGAATGTATCCTCAAAATACTCTTACATCTATTTCCTTGTGATCCATCGACTATTTTTAAGTTTGGGACACTTCAGGAAGTTATGGTGTGCTCTCTAGCATTTCTGTAATAAATTTCATATAATGCTGAGAAGCAGTCTAAGATCTCCCTGAATGGTTTTGATATCTAGCTTCAGATAGCGTATAGAGACCACTACAATTCCTGGAGACCCATCCAGAGCATGTCTTGCTTCCTGCTTTTACTTCATTTTTTTTGTGGCATTCAAAAAACAGTGGTGAGACCCATTCCGGCTCAGACATGGAGATCTCCCAGGGAGGAGGGCACAGTACACAACAGCTGTTTGCCCCTGCCGTGACCCGAAGTTTGGTTTATATTCAAAGGACCACAGGTACTTGATTGGAACTTAACATGGTAGAAAGCATATACATCAAAAAGTTTGCCAGTATCTGTCTGATAATGTTAATATTGATGTCATCTAAACTTTCATTAAAGTAATACAGAAGTAGCTATTATTTCTCAAGCACTTAGAGACCCTAATCCCTAGTTGTTAGTTGCTGTTAGTGCTGTATAAACACAGAGGGGGAAAAACCCCAAACCCCAAACAAAAAAACCCCTATGTCCTGTGAAAGTTTTCAAATCAATTGCACAAACTATGAGGGACAAATGTGGCACGGATGTAGAAGGAAGCTAATGTTCTGCAGTGTTCATAGTGCATCGACAACCAAGATAGGGTCATATTTTGTAGATAGTGGATTCTGCATGAACTTCTGAGGAATACTTGGGCAACTTTGTCAAAGTTTGGAAAAAGTGCTTTCCAATCACAAGGGACATTGTAAGAGGCATGAAGGTGCTTAATATGTAACGCACAGAGCATGAAGCCTACACTCTGACACAGTTATACTTTAATGGGTATGGAGTATTGAATTGTGTCCTCGCAGTAAGAATAATTATTTTGGTGGTGTTTTTTTTTGTTTGTTTGTTTGTTTGTTTTTTTTTTGTTTTGTTTTGTTTTGTTTTTGTTTTTATTTTTGTTTTTGTTTTTGTTTTTGTTTTGTTTTGTTTTGTTTTTTTGTGCAGGTGAATGTTACCTATTTTCTTCATTTTAAATTTGAAGGATTTCTGCCATCACACAAAATTTACAATTAAAGCTGCCTTAAAACTGTTGATTAATATAAACTTTAGTTCATTTCCTTTAACACACAAATGCCTATCTTGATAGTTATTCACAGGCCCTTGGAAAAATCCTGCTTAAATATTGTAAAAGGTATATTTACTAATATAAAGATCAATATAGAATATTGTGACCATTGCAAAAAACACTTAACAGTGAAATGTGGTAAATCCCATTTTTGGGTTACTTCAGTGGAGTAGGGGAAGAATAGTTTCACCCCTACGACACTGTTATTTGACCAGTGATAAATTATTTCAGTAACAGCATTAGCAAGGTTAGTAGTGTGCTAAACTGTGAGAAGGCTGAAGAAGATTCTAGTGTTTAATGAATGTGAAGAAAAGCCGCACAAACAACTGTATTAACTGCTATGAAATAGGAAAACCTGTGTTTATACCAGTTTTAGAAAGGAAGTAATTATCAGTTCATTGTCTTTTCTAGTGCCTATCTCCTCTCTATAGCATAGATTAGCTTCAAAAAACACCTAAGAATAAATTTCAAGGAAAAAGGTAATCAGAATTTCTGCAGTGTTATTGCTGTCTCCTGGTTTCCCAATTAAGATGTGTTTTAAATTATTTTTTTACTTTATTTGCCATGTACATTGTGATCTTTTGCACTCATGTGGTTCTTGTCCATGCTGCACTGGGCTTCTCTCCCCAGGCAGTTAATGTTCTGTCTTCTTTCCCCAGCAAACACAACAGCAAAAGTGCATGAGCACGATGCTGCAGAAAACCAAGTTCTTTAGGATTCCAGCTTCTGTCCTGTTTGGATCCTGACCTTTCAGAGGTGGTATCCTAACAACTGTTTCCCTTTTCCTGCTTTGTTCTTACAGCTTCCCCTGTTGCAGATTACTTCAACCACTATATGGGCCCCTTTTATTCTAATATCAATTGTTTCTCTCACATGTATGCCAGGGCAGTCGTGATACAGGGATCGAACACAGTTTAATAAAATATCCTCAGCTAGTCCAGTCTTTCGAGGTGGTCTTTTATAGGCCAGATTTAACAGAGGTTACTTGAAAGAGAAAGGACTTTCTGAGCCTTTGGTCGGATTCAGTCACTGAGGCAGACAAATCCGAAACCATTACCTGTCTTTTCAGTGGCATACTACGCACAGACTTGAGGGTCTAGTTTACTAACACCAGTGTCACAGATCTCACGAGTCCCACCTGTGAAGCTGCAGCTAACTCTTCCTGATCGCAATACGATACATTCTGGATACATCTCAGTGTATTACTAAAATAATTTCAATTAAAATTATTAAATGGATGAAAACTCATCTGTCCAGGCATGGGCCTTACTACAAATGTTTTCATTTCTACATCTTAAATTATTAGGACAAAATTTTAAACTTTTCAGAATTTAGCAGTTTTCTGTTTAACAGAATTCAGGGGGTTTTCTATCCTAACAACATTTCCAATTTCTTATAGTGCTTCAAATAGATAATATTTGAGATTTTATTGTGCTATGATAAGTGTAACCTGGAAATGACAAAAGCTAGCAGGCATCACCTCTTTTTTTTTCACTTTCTTAGAATGCACTTTTGCCTGTCACTTCACCTTATGCATTCAGGTACTAGAATCTTTTCATAAATTGAAGGTAAGAACTTAATGCCATGCATGAGCTTTGACACTGTCAGGATATAATAAAACTCATCATAAGACCATAAATATCAGGGCAATTTGTTTTAGGTATTTACATGTGGCTCAATGGTTATCTTTGAATTGTTTTAATTTGCTTGGAATAATTGTGTATTATCACAGAAATTTAGTAACATTTCCAGATAGTCACAATATGGGAATAGTATTGGAGGCACTTCATCCTGCCATCCCACTGTTTTTTCTGCTTTAAACTCCCTTATATGTATGGGGAGCTTAGGCTTCTCTACATAAGACCTAGGCACAATTTGAAATCTTTTACCCTACTCAGAGGACAATAAAGCTACACATGTCCATACAAAAATTTATAGCTGTGCTGTGTGGTTTTTTTTTTTGTTTGTTTGTTTGGTTTGGTTTTTCCAAAAAAAACCAAACCCAAACCTTTCTAAAGCAAGTTATGGGTGGATTATGCAGGAATCAAAATAAAAAAGACATGCACTTTCCATGTAGACATTTTGTGTGTAGAACTGCCCTAGGTTTTTATTGAAGCAGAGCAGAATGTGGAGCATTTATTAACTGTAATTTAAAAGACCTTATGAGAGAATTTGCATATGTTTTTTGGATGATGCCTGCAGTTCTCTTCTCTTTATGTCCAACAAATAAAGCTATTTGGGTAGTATCTCTTGCTGCCTTGAAGTCAATCAAGTCTTCTTTGCAAGATCTTATAAATACAAACTTCACAGTAAAAATGTGACTTAGCTCAGTAGATGGCGACTGAGAAAGAAGATGGAAACCTTATAAAAGATCTCATTTTAGTTTCTTTCTTTATTGTGAGTTGTTGAAATGGTACTCTGGTAAATACTTTGAAAGAAGATACCACAAATAAGCTTCAATTTTTGCTAAGCTTTTCTTTATTAGCAGCACTTCAGACACTCTATGGACCAAGTTTTCCTAAAAAAAAAATTACTAAATGATAAAAATTCATAAAATATTTGCAAAATAAATCATTTATATTGGTAATTATATGTTTGGAATTATATTATTATTTGGATTACTTTATATATTTGGAATAGTCTAAAGAGAAATTATGTGATTAATAATCATGAAAGAAGATTTAATAAGGAAAAATGGCTAAATGTAATTGGTATGTTTTGTCTGTATTTTGCTTTTGCAAGGGATTGTAATCTGAAGAGTTTTTTGTTTGGTTTTGTGTTAGTTTTTTTTTTTTTTTCTTTCCTCTTAATTCTACACCTATTTTAATTTGTTTTAAAGATGATGTAATGTATGGTTATTAAAAGATTAAAATCATGGCCAGTTAAGGGAATTAGATTAAGAATTATAGCAGGTTATTAAACTTCTTAATCATTAACACAAACAAATGAAGATTGATATATGGTTTTGTTTTGAAATGTAGAATTATAATATA
>NW_008596063.1:0-8874 GCF_000691845.1 Merops nubicus
CCCCCCTTCCCTTTCACGTAACAGACGTGGACTTTGTCTGAAGACAGTGCATTTACAGACATTTTGTCTTGGAATTCGGGAAGCATGGCATACCATGCAGCTGCATTTAATGGAGACTTATAGGTGTGGACAGCTCCATAACCTATTAATTAAAAATGGTGTAGCACAAAGGGACCTGAAAGATTTCAATAGTACCTGATAGACAGTTAAAGCAAAGTGTTCGTAGCTTTGTTGCTTGTCTGTAGTGATAAAACAGACCAATCAGAAAACTCAATAAAAATCTATCCGTATGGAAAGACACATTTTGTGCAAGACTGGAAAATGTTTATCTATTTGTAACCTGTATTACAGATATGCTTTTTCATGTTATGAATCCTTTTGTGGCAGAGCTAGATTAAGTGATTTATGTCCTGCCAAAAGTTACTCCTTCACTTCCATCCATTCTACTATTTGTGTGGGCTTGGTCTAAGGATGTGGAAAATTATCTGTTTCACACATAAAAAAAAAACTCTGTGTTTTTAACCCAAAATTCTCCATAAAAGGTTACTTTCTTTTAGCAAGATTATGCCCACAGATACAATTTTAAGTAGAGGACTGATAAGGCACTGGTAAGCACCAGAAGAGTGTTGGGGATGAGGGAGGAAGGGGAGCAAATCAAGGGCAGAAGGATCTTAAGCAATCTTTTTGCTGAAGTCTTAAACATGGAACATTACACTAGCTCCAGGATATGTTCTTCTATTGATTGGTCCAAAACTAACTATTGCAAATATCTAGATCCTTTGTACCTCTCTTGGAAAAAAAAAAAAAAAAAGACTTAGTAAACCCAGTGAAATTTAGTAAACCTCATCAAAGTGAGTGTTGCATGAAGGAAAAGGGGTAGGTGAAAGGGTAAGAGAGAGACAGATTTAGTAAGAGACAAATCCCCTTGCTTTCTAGCCAATCCTCAGATATTAGAGGGGCTAGAGGTGGTTGAATTTGTCTCTTGATAGGTTCCAATGAGGGCTGTGACTGTAGGTCCGAGCCCAGATGCACGAGCAGCCTGGTGCTCTAGGTCTGGTGCATTCACCAGAAGCAGCTGGATTCACGAACAGATTCTTTATGATTGCCGGTGACAAATACACTAAGGTGCAGATCAGCTATATAGCTCTAAAAAGCAATTGCAATTACAATAATAGTAATAATCTCCCAGAGAAAATCTCTCAGCGGAGCCAAGGCAGCAAACCTTACCCAAAGGTGTCCCTGCTGGGGGGGGAAGGACAAACCCGTTGGTCATGTCCCATAAACTGGGGCCAAAAAGGGATGATATTTATACTTTTTTTTTATGTTACGGATGTGCAAAGTGTGGGGATGGGGCTGTGGGCAGACAATTGCTCATTGTAATTAGTACAAAACTTCCTTACCTGCATCTTCAGGAAGGTGAGGAAATGGGGCAAGCAGCCTCCACTGTGTTCGACATTCCTCATCAGGCCCTCTAGGGCACAGACTACTCAGCCCCTGTGACTGCCCTAGCACTGGTTCTTTGTTTGCAGGGTGGAGCTTTGTGATTTCTGCTTGTTTTGTGTGTCCTGGGTCTGACAGTGAGTTGACAATGTATAATACTGTGCAATAACAAACAGCCCATAACTTGGCACATGATTCAGCCAGTATCAACATAAATTTGTTTAAATTACATGGCAGTTTAAAAAATATGCATTTTACAGTTTTTTTCCCCTTCTTGTTTTAATTGTGATCAAGTGCATGCACTAATTTGAAGAGAAAGGCTAGGATTAGTTATTTTGTTTTTCACTAAATCCAGAAGTGACTAGCTGTCATTACAGACCCTGTTTTCATTCCAAGATATGTAGATCCCATTGCTGTAGATAACCATTGCAGCTTTTAACTGCTCAGTCTTCAAATCTTTTAAATATGAGGCTGTCAGGTCTGATTCTGTGATCAGATCCTGGCTTTGATCAAGGCAGACTTGAGCCATTGTGATCACTACTCAGAAGATATACTTACTTTACATACAATATTTTTTCTTACAGAATCTTTATCAGATATACTTGTGTTTCCATCATCTCTGTGTACATTTTGGACAAATTATTTGATGTATCTTAGTCTTTGGCAGAATTTTTAATGTGGAAAAAGCAAGCAATTAAGTCTACTTGGGATGTTTTGTCATAGAGCTGCTGAACTTGGGGTACATTTCTAATTGCTTGCCTAGGTCATTCACCTAAATTCTGCCAGAACTAATTTAATTATCCCTAAAAGCTTCCTTCAAGATGAAATTCCAACCTAGCCTTAAAAATATCTCAGTATAAAGTATAAAAATAGAATTTTTTGCTGTCCTTAAAATAACAAAACTGTGTTACAGGAATGAGTTATACTAGAGAGAGTTCTCACTCTTTTTTCATAGCAGGAAGGCAATGAATACCACAGTCCTGTGGGTATTTTTGCTTTTTATCCATTCCCTTTAGGGGTACAGAATATTCCCCAACCTAGCTTTCATACTAAGCATCCTTATTGCTGAAAACTCCTGTGTGTTAGTAGACAATTACCTGAATCTTTCTTCTTTTCTAAAAAATCAAGCAGAAAATTATTTTTGCTCCCCCAAGTAAGTTGCTAAGTACTTGTGAAAAATTAAAAAACATATTTTGGTGCAAAAAGCATTCAGAGAGGCATTAAGCAAAGCCATGCTGCAGTTGCCCCAGTATAAGTTATAATATAGCTATGTGCCTGCAGAATGCATCACAGTCTCTTATATCACTTTAGATGATACATTTTCTCCAGGGAACTTCAACTAATATGCAGAATATGAACCAACCAAACTATTTTTTCCACAATGCATTTTTTATGCCATTTGATGTATGGCAGCACCAAAAATGGTGTCTATCTAGACATAGGTACAGGTAGACGTTCACAGATATATTTTCCTTTAAAGAGCTTTGTTTTCTTACAGAATCAGCATTTTGCCTGATCAAAAAATTTATGCGCACATATTTGTCAAAGATATGTATCTCTGGAAAACAGTATCAATGGAAATTTTTCAAAGAGCTTAATTTTTAATCAGTACTGTCAAATACCAGCCTTTAGCTACCTTCACCCTGTACCAAAGGTTTGCTCATGGACTCAATTCTCTGATGCTCATTGCATAAGGCAAATTTAGGAGTAAGTGATGCTTATTCTTATGTGTCGTGTAAAATGGTCCTAAAACTAACATACATATATGTTCAGGGAGAGGAAGGAAAACATGAATTTAAACAGTCTATCAGCTTTATTATCTGTATCCTTAACATGCCTGCCATCCATACTTTTACTATCTGCTCAAGATTTGCTAAGAATAAAGATGAAGTGAAGTTTTATATTTTTTATACCTTTTAAGATATTTAATGCGTAGAATATGGCAGAAGAACATTAAGAATGTTGTACCAAGATTCCTTGAAGAGCAGAGGACAATATTGCTCTCTTGTCTCCTAAATAAGCTATCAACTTGACTTCTGCTTCTAAAAGTTAGCAAGACCAGAATGAGTGAGATGAGTCACTAAAATTTTTTACTCTTAGGTAGAGAGCAGGATGAGTTGTTTCAAACAAGAGTATGGAAAGGAGAGAAAATACCTGCAGTCAGAAAGAGAAGAGACTGATTTTTCCTGTTGCTCTCTGTCCATGTCAGGTTATGGACACAAAGCAGCAAACAGTTCACTCTTAACCAGCCAAATCAGAAGGTGAATGGGTGTTTGCAATGTGGCGACTGCTTTACACAGGAAACGCTGGGAATGATGCTTAGCCCCTGGGGGTGGTTTGGAGGGTAAGAGAGGGGCTTGTGGCTGAAACAAGGAGGAGTCCTTCATTGAATACTACCTGGAGACAAGCAGAAAATGCAGAATACAGAACATGTGTTTTATATCCCAGAGGAGTGAAAATGGTGGCAGAGGAAAACTGATAAAACTCGAGGTCTATGCTGTAAAAGCAAGACCAAACTTTAACCAAAGACTACTGCCTGAAATGCTTTTGAGCGAGCTCTTGCAGAGCAGGCTCAGCAACCAGGACAACCACTGTAGTTTTGAGAAGCTATAGAAACTTCAGAAAGGATCTTTAAAGAGTATGTTTATGCAGAATCCCTGGCAGGAGACTTCAGTTTTTTAATGAATTTAAGGAAAACTGGTAAATTTGGATAATTTCATAGCTCAGGACCTGTTTAATCTAAAGCCTCTTGCACTGAGGCACCCTTGGCAAGCTCAGAAATTCAGGAGTCTCTGCGGGAGCTCATACTGCCAGATTTTTCCCTTTGGAGGAGTGTCCTTGCTGACAAACACCAACCAGGGCTCCTTCTAGATGGTAAGAAGAGATGTTCTGCAGCCTTGGAGAGTACCAGGCTGAATATTCCTCCACCTATTTTAGTTTCATACAATTCATTTTCCTTCTATACAAATAGAGTTTACTTCTTTCTTAGCCCTGATTTTGCAGGTTTCTAAAAATGTTTTTAAGTGAGCTTTTGTTGAGTTGTAATTGAGAGGTTCATTCCAGGACTCTTCTAGAAATTCTGGCTCAAATATCACTTTCCTTGATCATTTCTCTTAATCTCACTATTTTATCCACTACTTCTATCTTCACTCTCTTTTCACCCTCTTTTTGATCTCTTCTTTACCATCTCCGTGTCTTGTGTTACTCACGACTGTGCTCAAAAAAAAACCAACATTGGCCATGGACGACTTATTCTCCCATGGGGAAATACAGAACTTGACAAGAGAGACTGTTCTGGTCTACATTTTATTTTATTTTTTGCTTTGTTTTTCATTCCTCTCCTTGTCATTCACTCCTATTCCTTTTCTCCTTTTCTTCAGTCGTACTCACCTTCTTCTTTTTCTTATTCCCTGTTTTCTCTTTGTGTGACATAGTAATTTGCTGCAGGTCAGTTGAAATCAGAAGAATTGGGTTTTCTATTATCACTACAGCTTTGCATAAAACAAGTTAATGTAGCATTGTTGTTGTCATGATATTGCCAAGCTTAAAAACAGCATTTAAATTCTAAATCACAGTCATTTATAACTATCTCAAAAAATCTTACCTTTGGGCTCAAATTTTTCATGCTTGGTCTCAGTCCAAGAGTGAATTTGGTTTGGAAACTTTCATAAACATCAATTCAGCTGTTTGTATTTTTTTCAAAGTTATCCAATCAGGAGAAGAGAAAAAGTGATTTTTCAGTACTTAAGATATTTTTCATATACTTTTCATCCCCAGTAACTCAAACCAACTTTATTTTGAAACTTCACCCTTGAAAGTGAATGCAGTCCTGAATGATGCATTGCCTTGTTTGAAGAAATTTGGTTTGGAAATTACATAGTTATAAACATTAGAACATTGTGTGCTGGGCATGCACAAAACATTATTTCCTTTCTTTGATTTAGACCTCTACCCAATAGTGATTAATGTTCCCAGGCATGAATATCTGTTTGTGCACTCATGAAAATTAGAGATGGGAAAGATCTATTGCATCATCCAGTTCACCTTACCTCTAGAGTTTTGATATCTACACATTTGTGCATGTGACAGGAGCTGAGGGTCACAGAAAGGTCCTTTCTTGAAACTTTTCTGTAAAGCTTTAGTGGAACTGGGACAGTAATTTTAATTCTGAAACATTTCTCTTTGTTTGTACCTTGGCTTTGCCATCTGAAACATTTCCTAGAATTTCCTGATATGAATTTCAAGAAACAGTAAAATAAGTACACAGCAGGTTGGACTATTACTCAGTCCAGCCTCAGGTAATGGGACTTCCTTTGCCTGGTTTCTGTTGCTTCAATTTGCACTCCCTTACTCTCGTCAACAAGGGACTTTTTTGAATAGTGGCGCCTGAAATGGAAAACAGTTCTCACTGATACCTAACAGCTTACCATGGCAGGTCTACTCTAGGAAAACATTTCATCTGATTAGGATAGCGCAGATATTTTTCAGGGGGCTGAGGGGAGCTGGGGGGAGAGGAAGCTACAAATCTGACATTAAAAATAAATAAAATAAGAGAAACAATAAATAATCCATAAAAAATATTCAGTATCACTAAGAAATATTTTGATCTGGGACATTTCAGGCTGTCAGTTATGTTTTTAGGGCAGGCTAGCTGGCCTTAGAATTTTAACACTAGATTTTTATCTGTGCAGGAAAAACCCGAGGTTGTCTATAATTGTGTTAGCATAACATAGCTCTAGTCCTCTATTCCTCAGAAGAATTACTGTGACCAGGTGACACATTTGAAGGAAAATACCAGAAGAGACAGAATATTTCTTCTTAACTCCCTGACATATTACTTCTGGAAGAGCTTATGCAATTTAAAAAATAACAAAGTTTTTCAAAATGACCATTTATTTTACAGGCCTTCATTTTCTGAGACAGTGAGCTGGAACCTCTTTTTTCTTCAAAAAGAACTATGTAGCAGAAGTTTGGAAAGTAGGCTTTTTTTCAGTTGTCTCAAATTGGAGATTGCAAAAAGAGATATCCAGAATCAATATTTCTTTTTGAAAACATGTCCTAGATTGTATCACTGGGACACAGGCTGTAGTATAGCAGGTATAACGCAATATAAACAGTACTCTCATATTTCTCTTTCTCTATTCAAAAAATACCATATCTGTTAAAAAACAAAAAATTCTCATGTTTGAATAGAAATAAAATGAAAATTTGGCTATAACTGGCAGATTAGAAGTTGTTATTTTCCTCTATTATTTATGTAAAACCCAATAATCTGTTCAAAATACAGTCACTTACATGACCTCTGTGTATAGAAAGCCTTTCACATTCCTTCGTTTCTTCCAAAAATGAGCAAAAAGGGGAAATTTCCTTCTCAAGAGAATTTTAAATTATCTCAAAATGAGGACATGCTATTGAAAGTGTAAGTTGTCAGAATATGGAATTTTTCCAATTAGATAGTTTCTAAAATGTAATTTGACAGTGTCCCTTTAATCCTATTACATCTTGTTCTCTCTTTGTCTGCTAATTATAATGATTTGCCCTTGTCATTTTCATAAAATCTCTTTATACATTTAAAGTACATTATCTTTCTTTCCCATGATCTCATCATAATCATCTTGATTCATCGGTAAATATATAAAGCTGTTAGAAACTCACTCAGACACATACACAGTGTATATATCCTCTTAATCTGTGTGTACATAAGTAGGAATACACTAATACACTAAAGTGGGTGAAAGTTTTCTTCAAAGTGCATTTTCCATTACAGCGTTCTAAAGGCAGAGGTATTTCCATAAAATAATGTCTCATGTTCTCCAAAATGATATAATGTGATTTGAAAAAACAGAGACACCTGAAATGTTCTTCTTTTTTTTTTTTTTTTTTTTTTTTTTTTTTTCCTTTTTTAAAGGTGTGAATTTTATTTGCAGACTTTCTGTTGTGATACCTCGAAAGTGCGTCTGCTAGGACCTACTGCAATATGTGATTTTCACACTGCCTGTCCTTCAGGACAAAATAACAGGTTGGCATGGGAACATCTAAAATTGCTTCACTCTTAGCCAAATTCTGTGATACTGAAGTCAGCAGTGGTAGCAAGGTGGGAAAGATGCTGCTTGCTTTCACAAATCTCACCTTTACATTCTGCCTCAAAAGGAAGATACTAGCCTTTTGTGCAGCTGATACTCTTAACAAGAAATACTAGTGTTTAACACTCCAGCACCTTCTTTTGGTAGGCCAGGGACACCAAGACACAAAAACTCCTTTAGTGTGCTTATGTCATTACAAACTTCCCTCATGACTACAATTTACTTTCGGAGGTTAACTAAAGAAACACCTTAGCACAACTGCAAAAGGTAAGTTGACCGATGGTAAAAAAAGCTTAAATGGAAGATTTTTTCTTTTCAACCCATATTCTTCAACTTCTTTAAAGACTTATTTGTAGATACCAGTTCCCAGAATTCCTCTCAAGAGAAACAAGGCTTAAAATTATTGCATTCATGTTGCATGCAAATGATTGCAACTGTGTTTTACAGCATTTTCTGGAAGATTCCCTACTTCACTGTTTTTAGAGTGTGTCTACATGATGGCAGGTTTCTTGACCTTATAGTCAAAGTAATAATCCTCAGCTGGCACTATCACAGTTATTATTCTCACACATTTATATCACAGCTGCTAAAGCTTCAGGATATTACTGCAGTACCTAGAATAAATATTAATATTTCTATAGCAACCAATTGCTCTTAATTACTTTCACCCCAGGAGCCAGGTGAAAGAGGAGCCAAGCTTTGAAGAAGAGAGCTCCTTTTTAAATGCAGTATTTCCATAGGAGAGAAGTAATGCAGAGGGAACTGGAAATTTGCCAACAAAAGGAGACACCTGAAAGAGGAAAAGATAAATATTTAGCCACTGAGAGCTGTTAAAGTACAAAACATCATCTATAATTCAGATTCAAAATTACTATAGTTAAATATTGCCACAGCTGTACTACAAATAGGCTGATGCTGGCAAATTACAAAGTAAGTGTGAGATGTATATAAGTCTTAACTTGTTTCCTCTCCCCTGAAAGCGGGGCTATCATTGGAATACTTTTTTTGGACTGTTGCTAAATGTGTGCTTTTTTCCATGCTATACTTACATCTAAGCCTGAACAAAAAAGAAAACTGGAAGAAGAGATGACTCCAAAATGAGTCATCCATTGAAGACCTTGATCCAAATTTTGTACAGAGCAGACTGTTGAGCATCCTGTGCCTGGAAGAAAGGTGACAGAGAGAAGCTGTCTTGGCCACCCAGAAGAGAGCAGGTTCACCATAAAGAATATGCATGCAGAGGCTTCAGCTAGACGAGCTTTACACTGACCATGCTTGGAGCTTTCAAAACTACCCAGCCTGTCCATGCCAGCATCACCACCTTGTGCCCTTCCCTTCCCCCTTCCCACCT
>NW_008596063.1:8897-9613 GCF_000691845.1 Merops nubicus
CCTTCCCCCTTCCCTTCCCCGCCCCCTTCCCTTCCCTTCCCCCAGAGCAAACAATTCTGGAATACTGACAGAACTCCTCTTGAGAAACAGCTCTCTGCCTTTCATCACTGTGATTATTATTCTTGTTCAGCTGTCACAGAGTACATCCTTCCTTTTTTTTCCCCTTTTTTTTTTTTCCTCTCAGGAATGAAATAGCCAGTTTCTCATGTAGGTGGTAAGAGGAACAGGGAGAAACGACGATTATGATCCTTCCAAATGAGTCTTCACTATGCTAGTAATTTCCTTGTCCAGCACTGGTCTAACAGTCGTCACAGCCTCTGCAGTCACAGAAGACGTAATTTCCAGTGTACCACTGGTACTGGCAGTGTGAAATGTATCACAGAAGAATATCTCAGATCCAGACCATATAAGAGAGGTCTCTAGACACATCCTATGAAGGTGGTTACACAGAATTAAAGCCCTTTCCAAAGACATTCCAGTGCTTGAAGGCTTGCTTTGTTTCTCAAGAGCCTGGAGTGTTTGAATCTGATCATTGTGGATGGTTCAGATGATAGTACTTGCTCAGTCTTTATCAGGTGAAAAACATCAGTGAGAATATTTGGATGTTGAATGGAGGGTAGGGGAATATGAAGGGCTCTTCTGAGAGGCTGTGAGAAAAAATAAAAAGAAATTAAGCTATTGTCTGTCATCTCTTGTGGTGGTTTAAACCACTTTTA
>NW_008596064.1:0-8834 GCF_000691845.1 Merops nubicus
TGGGCCCTGGGTGTGCAGGGGCCTCCGTGCGGCTGAGCGGCCCTGGGGTTGTGCTGCGGGAGTTGCGGGTTTCCTTGGGCCTAGGAGCTTGGGGCTGCCGGTGCTTTTAGCAGGTTCCCACGTCTCCAGCGCTCCGTTCTGTCTCGGACCGCTGCCTCCACTCCCCCCGTCAGCTTCGTACTCCTCCGTGCCCCTGCTGTGCCCTGTTAGCGTTCAAAAACAGATTTAAAAATCTAGTGCCTCTTGCTACTTGAGTTAAAGACATTTGCTTTCAGGTTTTGAAAGGTTGAAACACAAATTAATATTGGATTTACTTCTTCGTAGAAAGGAGTGCTTTCAAGCATGACCATCACCCATCACATTGTAGATACTGACATTTGTTTTGTAAAACTTAATTTGTTATATGAGTTACCAGGGGCCACTCAGTATATTGCCTTGAAATACACTCACCCAAAACCTTTGTGTTATTTGAGCTTGATGAAAAGGATGCAGTTTTTTTGTACGGATGAAATTGCTGATATTCTCCAACTTTTTTCAACCTGCAAAGAAACTTCAAGTGCTTCAGGAAGTGTAAGGCTCTCACACGCAATGCATTGTTTCACTTACACTTCCTGAGATGCAGCTTGCCTTAACTTCAAAATGAGTTCTGTTTACCATGAAAAAGGTAAAAAAAAAAAAAAAGGGCTTCGTGCTTAGTGTCACCATACAGTGACTTCACTTAGCAAAAACTGACCCTGGTTTCATCATGTTTGAAAAGCTCTATCTTATTTCAAGATAAGGCAGCTACCTGTCATCTTAGAAGCAAGATTGCACAGAGAAAGAAGAACCAGACAAACATTTTATGGTTGTTCTGGACATGGAAAGTGAATCTTAATTTAATATGGATGTTTTCAGATGTTTCCTGTGAAAGAAAATTGATGGAAATTCCAACAGAGAGGTAGCTCAGGCAATCTTCAATTCCTTATATGATGAAGAATTCTAGTACCAGAAGTTTGCAGTTTTTCAGACAACACATAGTAGCTTGTGAAAGTGAGGTTCCATATAGGTTCCTGAAAACTGATGGAATTAAATCTGATGTAATTCCATGCTAATATAATTACTATTCATAGAATCATAGACTGTCTGGGCTGGAAGGGACCTCCAAAGGTCATCTAGTCCAACCCCGCCCCCCATAAGCAGGGACATCTCCAACTAGATCAAGCTACTCGGAGCTTCATCCAGCCTGATCTTGAATGTCTCCAGGGATGGGGCCTCCACCACCTGTCTGGGCAACCTATTCCAGTGGTCTGTCGCCTCCAGGTTGGGTCTCACCGGGGCAGAGCAGAGGGGCAGGATCACCTCTCTCCATCTGCTGGCCACGCTTCTTTTCATGCTTGAAAGTCCTCCTTTCTACAAAGAAATCAGTCCAGTATTCAATACTGGAAACAGGGATTGCAAGTCTTCAGTAAAATCTTCAGTAAAAACAGTCTGATTTTTAAAACATGTTTCCAGGTCTTTGGGTATCTTCTGTGCCCAGCATGATTAGGTCACATTCCAGTTTGCAAACAGACTTTTAAAGCTTTGCATTTCACTTAGGCATATCTTGTACTGTGTTTGGAGGTGCCAGTCAGGACTTTAAGAAATGGCATAGGTTTGGGTAAGGAACTACTAACTTAAATTTCTTTATTTGCAGAAGCCATTCATGCCATCTTGGTTTACAGCCAAAGTGTAGAAGAACTTCTGAAACGCAGAAAAGTCTGTCGAGAAGTAATTTTTAAGTATTTGGCAGCACAGAGAATTCCAGTGCCTCCTTCCTCTGAGAAACGTCTACTCATTGATCGTGTGAAGCAGTACTGGAGTGGGCAGCTCACACCAGAACCCTCAGAGTCAGAGGAAAGAAAACCAGATACAAAGGTGAATGCTGCTTTCTGAAAGACCTGGGGATGCTTACTGTTGCTTTTGCAGCATAGCCAGTGTAAATATTCTTATGTACAGCCAAAATTGGCTCTTCATCTGCACTTAGGAAGGTGCTCAGTCTAACTCTTAGTTTGGTTGTAGTTGTTTGAGTTTTTGTTTTTTTAGTTTTTTTTTTTTTTTTTTTTTAAATGATGTCATTTAAAGTTGTCTGTGCCAATGCATCACTTGCAGAGCACAGTGTTCTCTGTGCAAAGTGTGTTGTGCATTTGAACTCTAATATGTGGAGACTTTTCTGTGCTTTTAAAGTTGTATTGTAAGCTAAAATAGAGGGTGTTCGCAAATAATTCTGTGGTTTCAAGGACAACTGAAAACAGTGCTAATGGTAAAGAAGCCCTGCACAGCCCATTGTCATTTTTCAGTGTGGTGGATCTTCTTGAATTTTTGGTATAAATTGTGGATTTCCAATCATCCCTCAGCCACACCAGACACTAGTGATACTTTGATGAGGCACATCCCAGAGCAGAGAGATGCTGTCAATGACAGATTATGGGATGAAAACATCCATCAGACTGGAGTCTAAAACACTGGGGGGGAAGGGAGGGAATGAAGAGAAAACTGCCTTTTTGTAAGTGGCCTTGATCTACTTTTAGGAACACTGCAGTCATAGTAGCACTGTCTGTAAGCTGTTTTCCTTCTTACCTCTTGAAGTGAGGGTGCAGAATGAATTTTAGTGAACTTCTGTATTGTTAAAATGTAAAGTCTATAGCAGTGCCAGGTCCATGTCATTTTTTTCTCTTGATACTACTAACAGTACAGTGTAACTGAATGCATTTTGGCAATTGCAAGTTATTGTGAAGTTCAGAATTTTGGCGTTTAGCAAATCCTCACGGTGTAATGAACTTGCAGTGTTTTATTTGTCTCGGAACTTTACCGGTGGTTCCAGATAGCCTCCTTGCTCTTTCTTGTGTTGTACTTCAGAGACCTAACGGGCAACAGCCCCACCAGCTGGACTGTTAGAGCTCTGTAGCTGTGGATAACCTATTGCACTGAGCTTTCTCTCAGGGGTTAACTGATGACAATTATGATTTAGCTGAGAATTCTTTTAAAAACAATTTTTTTTGTGTGTGCATACTTTGGAGAGGAAAAAAAAAAGGCTGCTCTTGCCAAAACACTTCCCCATGGCAATGTTTTATGATTGAAGGTAAATAAATTAAACCCTCCAAAGTCCTTAAATCATGTTCATAAAGAACAAGAAATTAAATTGGTTTATTTATCACATACATCTTTCTTTGCCTTTATTTTCTCTTTGTTATTGTGGCCCTCACCATTTTGAAGAAATAGGTAACAGGAACCTATGTAACAGAATTAGAAATTAATTAGTTTGTTGTGAAACAAATACAGCATTTCTGTTTACAGCTCTTCAAATTTTTGATACTTAATACTTACTTAAAACGTATGTAGTTTAATACATGCTAGACTTCGATGTTATAAAACTTGACATTTGATTTATTTTTAAAAGTCTGTTGTCAAGTTGCAAATACTGAGAAGCCCTACAAAGTAACTGTATATTTAGTTCTTATTCAAAAAATGTCATGTTACAGTTGGAGGTCTTGTATCTTTATTTTGAGAAGTCTGGATTATTTTTAACTAAAAAATGTTACTACTGTAAGAGGAAGCAGAGGATAAACAAAGTACTTATCTTCAGATAAAATAGGCTCACAGGACTGTTACTTGAGCATCCAGTTGTTGCCTTTACAGTGACACTTCCTTTAGAAAGAAGTGTCCTCTACGCCAAATATATTTTTATAATCAACTTAAAAACCTGTTTTAAATATCTTATTGCTAAACATATTTTTTTTCTTAAATATTTGTGCTTAAATGTTGCTATTCTTCTGCACATAGACATACCAAGAGTTTAACTGCAAGGATTTTTTTTTTTTTAGCTTTGCCCACAACAGTGTCAAAAAAAAAATCTTAGCATTACTTCGTTGCAGTACATATTTAGTGATACACACTTAGAGTGCTTTGTCACCACCTTCTGATACGTTTTCACTAACATGACCTCACTGACACTTACTTTTGCTACTTACTGTGATTTTGGCTTGGCTTCAAGACTATACCCACAACTATGTTGTCAGTCTCAGCAGCCCATCATTAAACTTCAATATTATTTTGAGGTATTTCTTATCCTCGTACATGTTAGATGTATTTTGGGATTGTGTCTTTCTGTAAAACCAAAAGGGAAAAAAAGGTCACAAGGGGCTTGTTCATACTCTCTGGGGAACTAGTGGAAGATGTGTTTTGAGTAGTTTCATGCTTTTCTTTCTCTGACACATTCTTCTCTGAGGCTTCTAGACAGGACAAGGATCTTTGACTGAGCCTTTTCAAATGATTCTTTGAGGGTTCTGCTAGCAATGTGTACTTTGTCTCACTACTTAGAAAACTTCTTCAGCAGCCTCAGCGCTGAACAAAGGATTTTATGACAGTCCAAAGGAAGGGTTTTAGGACAGACTGAATGGAGTTACCTTTGTTCCCAGAGTAAGCCTCTGCTGCTATGTAAGAGTCCCTGCAGCCCTCCTATCCCTGTGTCATACTGTCTCAGGCTGTTTTAAGTGATCAGTTGTACAATTAGAAAAGTAACTTGAGATTACTCAAGACTTTTATCTATTTTGGAGGAGCAAAGGTAATATTATGGTTTTCTTTGATGTAAGCTCTTTTCCTTTTAGAAATACACTGAAGACTACAGACATCACTCATAGAAGTGACCAAGCATATTTTGGATTATTTTGATTTTCGGCAGTCTTACTTATCAGTATACCCCCATTTCCCCAACAGGAAAAACACATAAACATAACTGCTTATTTATAGGCACTTTGTAGAAAACTGTTGCACCTTAATAGGAGATTAGCATTTTGGGTTGGGTCTGTATCCTTGTTTTTCTGTAACCTTATAATACCACAGTATAAGAAGGACATTGAGGTGCTGGAGTGGGTTCAGAGAAGGGCAATGAAACTGATGAGAGGGCTGGGAAACATGCCTTATGAGGACTGGCTGAGAGAACTGGGGTTGTTCAGTCTAGAGAAGAGAGACTGAGAGGAGACCTTATTGCTCTCTACAACTAAATAAAAGGAGGTTGTAGTGAGGCTGGTGTTGATCTCTTCTCCCAAATTACTGAGGATAGGATGAGGGGAAATAACATCAAGTTGTGCCAGGGAAAATTTTGATTAGATATTAGGAAGAATGTCTTCACTGAGACACTGGAATGGGCTGCCCAGGGAGGTGGTGGAGTTGTTATCTCTGGAAGAGTTCAAAAAACGAGTAGATGTGGCACTGAGTCTATGGTGTAGTTAGGGAAATGCTGGGAGGACGGTTGGACTTGGTGATCCTCGAGGTCCTTTCCAACCATGGTGATTCTATGATTCTATAAATATAAAGGCCAGTGAAAAATTACTAACCCAGGTGCTTCTTACTCGGCAGAAATTTTGTCTCTTGGTGGGAGAATCCTGATCCTGTGGAAGTTGCTCAAAAGTCCTTCCCCTGCCCTTTTTCAGTAGAACCTTAATTTTCCTCTTTGTTTATAAATCGTAGACCAAGACAAAACTGAAGAACTATTGTAACTGCAATTCAGAGAACCTGCTCTGATTCTCTAGATAAGATAATACTGGTATTAAAAATGTATGAGGTTTTACTTTGTTGTTTTTCTTCAGGCACTCTGTCTTAAAGAAGACTTAAAATCATGTAAATACTTATTTTAAATGTTCTGTGTTGTTCTAATTGGTGATCATGCATGTTATGACTAAACAGTTCTAAGTAAAAAATGTGCTTGATTGCAGAGTTGCGGAGAGGGACAAAAGTCACCAAAAGATGACGTTCGTGATCTGGGGGAAGAATTCTGTCAATGGTTCTTCGAACTCCTGAATTCTCAGCATCCCTTTGGAGTGAAATCTGAAGAAATATGGGGACCACAGCATTTCTGGGAGAATGCCAAAATGAAGTTCTGTTACAACACGTTAGAAAAAAACACGGAAGAATATGTTGGTGCAGAAATGGTGAGCCTTCGTCTGCTCTCCCTGGTGAAAGACGAGTGGCTTCTCTTCAACCCTAATTTGCATGGCAATGGACTGAAGTGTGCTATGTCCCGGCACGGCTTAGTGCTGGTAGCAGTGGCTGGCACAGTACATAGAGACAACACTTGTTTGGGCATCTTTGAACAAATTTTTGGACTCATTAGCTGTCCTGTTAGGGAGAATACCTGGAAAATAAAAGTTGTGAATCTTAAAATAGTTGGACAGAATGCTCTGCAGCCCGGAATGCAAACTGAAAAACCCTCCGTAAAATATGAAGCAAGCCAACTGCAAGAGTTGTATGATGGGAAAGAACTGACTATGTTTTAACCTCAGACATTTCGAGCAGTTTTTTCAGATCGGAGTGAGAGGTGGGACATACAGCACTTGTAGTGCACGGCTGAACGTTAAAGTGGTTGCAGCCATGTGATGCTGTCTCTTTCTTGAGTCAGATTTGCTCTGTGACAAACTGAGATACAGAATCTAAAGTACTAAAACAGGTGATGCTTTTGGACACCTTTCCAAGAGTTTACAAGTATTTCAGAGTATTGCTTTAGATTTTGCATTGAAGGTAGGAACAGAGTTAGTTTGGTTATTCTTGCTTAAACAGTTAACAGTTACTTCTAAAAACGTGTTGGCAGCACTATGTAATGAGCTAGATGGCTTGGGGTTCACAAACTGCAGGTTGCTTCTCTTCAGGTCACCGGTTTAAACTCTTATCTGAGTTGTAACAGGAAGTCATTGCCTCTGGCTTTTTGACACTGGGATTGGTGAATGTCTAAATGGACATCTAAGACTCAAGAAAGCCATCTGCACTTCAGGAGTTTTTGGAGAGAACAGACAGAATGATGTGAACAGAGACTGCTGCAGTCACTGAACAATAGAAGTAGTTTAATGGGGCAGTGCAGGGAACTTAGTATTGTTGAAGTCTTTTTTTAGTTTGGGTTAATACCTTGCTTTCGTTTTACCTCTTGGTTCTAACTTTGAAATGAATGCAGACAAACTCTCTGTTGTTCTGCCTGTGTCCCCAAGCACACAAATTTGAGATGGTTGCCCAGGCATCCATTTCTAGCACTGATTCTCTTGGATCAAGTAGTTGATTTCATAACTTGCAGCAGCACTCTATGAGCAAAATGCTTTGATAATTATTTTTTATAGACTTGCAACAGAATTTAAAATATAGTAGTTGTTACTTTTGTATATTTTCTCAAAATAAGAATTTCGTCTATTCTAAGCTGCTGTATTATGTGGACTAGAAGTCAGTTTGTTAACACTGGGCATTTACAGGGACAGGTGATATTAAATAAATAATTCCATTGCCTGCTTAATAACTTAAATTATTGCCATTGTAGAATTTGAAGTTTTTACCTTTTTTTTTTTAATTTATAAGACATTAGAGGTGAAACAAGATGACAACTTCTTTTTCTGCATCTTGCTTGTGTTGTTTGTGAGTTTTGTTTTAATTTCATAGCTTCACCAATAAACGTGAAAATGGTTCATGGTAACACAGGAACAGTTCATTTGGTTTTGATATGTTGGTCAAAGATGACAAATGGTAAAGTTTAGGGTGGGTGAGGGGAAACAAGAAGATCCAGGTAAACACAGAACTGATATTCAGAAACAGTCTTAATCTTGAGCTATCTTCAAATTCCTAAAATGATTTTTAAGCAAAAGTTCAAATAACACATTGGAATGTGCTTTTCCCAATAAACAGTTGAGTTGTGGCTTCTTCAGCTGCTGATGTTTACGTAAAAATCAACCTGAATTTAAAATGCAGAAGAAACAGTTCCCTCACATTTCCATCTCCAGATGTAAATGGGTGCCTTTGCAGCATGCACTATCACAGTCTGTAAATCAACTAAATATTTTGTTGCCCGCAGAACAGTCCCAGGTAACTGGCAATGTAGCTGTTACTTTCGGTTTGTGTTAAACAGGAGCAGGACTAAGGGGAGTGGCGTTAATTCAAGCGATGTGGGCGGTCCCCTTCCTCCACTCCTGCCCTGTCCTTGTGTCCTTGCTTCCTCCCTGGCTGACTGTGGCTTGTTGCTGGCTGGGCTGCCTGTGCTTGCTCTGGCAGGAGGAGCGGGGAGGAATCTCGCTCCAGTGAAAATGCACTGATCAGCTCTGTGAGAAGGCCACACAAGTGCTACTGTCAGCTTGAGGAACAGAGGTGAGAATTTGCTTTTTTGGGCGACAACCTGGATTTCTGTGGGACTAAGCAAGTGATCAAATAGCAGTTTTTGTTAATTCTTACATTGCAAATGTTTGTGCTTGAGAACTTCAAAATACTGAATACAAGGACTGTTCTGGTAAATCAGCTTTATACTAAGGCTCATACCTAATGAATTTGTACTCCTCCAGTTCTACACAAAGTATGCAAAAAAGCGTTAAATTGTCACAGCCTCGTGACCTCTGTGCAAATCCCTATTTCCTTGGGGAGTGGAGTAGGTGCTCTATGATTTACCAATGGCCTTTTGCTGCTCTTGCACTCTTGATCAGGCTGTTAAAAATCTACATACATTAGTACATGCTCATTAGTAGCTGAATGAGAACTTCATTCTTGCAGCAGCTAATTTTGACACATGCTTATGGCTTCAGATCATAGAATCCTTTAGGTTGGAAAAGAGCTTTAAGATCATCAAGTCCAACCATTAAGCCAACACTACTAAGTCTTCTGCCAAACCAGATCAGAATCTGTCAGGGTTGGAAGGGACCACAAGGGTCACCCAGTTCCAACCCCTCTGCCATGAGCAGGGACACCTCCCACTAGGTCAGGCTGTCCAGAGCCTCGTCCAGCCTGGCCTCAAAGACCCCCAGGGATGGACCCTCAACCACCTCCCTGGTGGGGAGTCCTGTCATTACCCGATAGCCTAA
>NW_008596065.1:0-13221 GCF_000691845.1 Merops nubicus
GGCCCGGGCCCCGCTGGGTCCAGGAGTCAGTTCAGCTTCCCGGAGAAGAGAATTAGGACGTTGCTCGGCTGAGGCCAGTTTCACGCAGGGTCAGTGAGCCGGCGCAGCTCATGAGGGCTCTGATCAGCCCGAAAAGCACAGCTGGCACCGGAGACCAACGCACACTTCTGCCCTCTCCCACAAGTCCCAGTAGGTCAGGCTCCTCCCCCTGTGGCCTGTGTCAAAGCAGCAGCTTTGACAGTCAGTACTGAGGCTGCAGACAGAAGGAGCAATTCAAGAGCAACACTAAAACATTTAAAAATAATTCCTCTCTCCCCCCAAAAGCCCCTTTCCTTATTCCAGCCCCTAATGTGGAAATAGGAAAGAGCGAAGGAGGGGAAAGGCAAGCCAGCAAGCACAATACTCTCCTTTCCTGCAGAGAGTTTGTTTATTAAAGTTTATGCAATATAGAGGTTTCTAATTATTAGCTCTGCACCCTCAGGGAACTGAGGAAAAGCCACATCAGTGTAAAAATACATGGCATTTGAATTGATTTTTGCATTATCTTTGTCTCTACCCATCTTCCTACACAGGATATTTTTCCTCATCATTCATAACTTGCACTTGGTGACTGTTTTTGTTTTTATTATTATTATTCAGGCCTTGCTCTCTCCCAGACCCTAGCAAACTAAACACAAGAACCTGAGGTCTCTGGAATAACTGCTTTTGATTACATGCAGCACTTTTTAGAGATTTTCATGTGCTGTATTTATGGAAACATGGGTGGTATTAGCATTAAGTACAATTATGATTACTTATTGTTATTGAACAAGTAGGAGATTTCTCTGGTTTTCCTTCTTTTAATCCTGTGGCTGGGAGGACATCCTTAAAGCACTTGAACTTTTTGACACGAACAATTTATCACTTTAAATATAAATAAACTGTGGGTGAAACCAGGAAGTATGTTGAAGGGAGAAAGAGAACAGTCGTCAAGAGCTGACACCCTGCCCGGGCACCACAACAATCGATCTCCCCTCACTCTAGCCCCTCCTTAAAAAGTCTGTTGGTCTCTGGAAGGAAGCAAGGCTACTGCTCCAAGCACAGGGCCTCCACACAGAAAAGCAGCAACCACTGCTGCCACATCACATACACTACAAGAGCTGGCTCAGGCTTCTCCAACAAAAAAAGCCTCGGTTGTGGATGCCAGCAGCACCCCGTAAGACATGCGAGCAGACCGGTGCCTACCAAGACAGAGGTGGCTCATGCAAAAGCAGAATTCAGGGACCTAGGCAAACCACAGCACCTCCAGACACCTCCCAGCTGTTTCCAGGCAGCAGCTGGGAGCGTGGGAGGTCATGATTTGGGACTTGGAGCCTAGAACTCTGAACCTCACTCAAGGTGCACGATGCTATTCTGGTGCCTTCACTCCCTCGTGTTTATTTCCACAGTGCAAAACAAGCAGCCTCCTTTCAATGCTCTAACTTCACTTTGTCCAATTAACTCTGTCTGTGATCCCCTGTGTGGGGGAACCAGAGGAGCACAACTCCCAGACTAGAGGATCTAACTGAAACACCTCCTCCACCCTTCTCCCTCAGTTCCATCTCATTATCTGGTTCAACAGGGGCCCTCTGGCTGTACTACCTTGTGCCTACAGGACAAACACATGCCAAACTCCTGCCCTCTCTACCTAGTACTGTTGCAGCCACCACGTGTATTTCTGGCTTTTTCACAGCTTCCTCCTCAGGGCTGTTTAAGAGGGAATCTTCCCTACATGTTTTTGTTGCTCTTCCTTTATTTGCAGCTGCAAATGGTGTGAGGGAAGCCTGCCAGGCCCAGAAGTTACTGGAAGGCCCAGACCATCTCACTGTGTGCCACTCTCAAGGAATGATTTCCACTGAAGGAAACCTGTCACAGGCTGTTCTTGGAGGATTACCTTCCATGGGGGAAGAGGGCAGTGAAGGGGAGAGCTCACCTTTCCTCCCATATTCAGTAAGTACAGAAGTGTCCTGTGCATGGACAAAAGCACATAAAGAGGGTGCTAGGAGGCCTGTTTCAGTCTGCTGCTCCTCACGAAACTGGCAGCTCCTATCACCTGTCTGAGGTGATACACAGAGATGGGACCAGCAAAACTAAGAAATACACACAGCAATAAACACTAAAGTCTGGGGTGCATATTTTTGGAACACTAAACCAAAAGTTCACCAGTGTGAAAGCAAACATGGAGGAGTTAAGAAGCTTTCCATAATCACGCCACCCCAAGGCTTCTTGGGGAAAGGAGAAGAAACTTTCAGCTCCTTCAACCACTAGAGCAAAGGTCACAAAAAGTTTGGTCTTTATTGGCACATTCACCCTCAGCTGAGCTAGATTCTGCAAAGGATTTCTTTTAGCCTGTTCTTATTTCTGTTGTTGTAAGAGATCCCTATTTCTTTCTTGCCAGAAACTGCAAGCCTTATTTGGAAAGTAACGCAAGTATGCTCCAAAGAGTAAGTGCTGTGACTTTATTTCCTGTTAAATATAACTCCAAATTTCTAAAACTGCACAAATAAGCATCCTTATTGTACTCTGGGTGCTTATCCCACACACTGAAGTCAAAGAACACCACAAAAGAACTCCAGCACACCCCTCACCAGTGGCATGAAGAAAAAAAAAGGGGGGGGGGGGAAAACTTTGGATCACAATTGAAAAAAGTGGAAGATGATTAAGGGCACAGGGCACTTGTATGCCAGACAGTACTGGTGTTCTCAGCCAAAGCAAGCAAGGTATGCCTCTCAGCCCTAAAGCTATCAATGGGACTTGCTATGGGATCTTCCAATGGAATGTTTTGATTTCTACAGGAAAACCTTCATTAAACTGAAGATAAGGGTCAAATTATATAGATCTTTCTGCTAAGAGAGTGAAAGACGTTTCATCATTAAAAAATTACTAAATGTTAATCTGTTTGCTTATGTCTCAGTGACTTTGGGACCAAATTTTCTTTATTTGCCACAAGGAAGTCAGGTACCTCTCTTCCCCATTCACACGTCAGCACTATGAAGAAATAATTCTGCAGGCTAAATTCTGCCCCTTGGCTGTACTTAATGTAACTCCACCATCTCCAGGTGCCCACTGTAAACAACCAAGTACAGAACTGCTGGTTGAAAGCAAAAAGTCTACCTGAGCCTATAAACTAATCCTAACCCCAGTCATTTAGTCATGTTATGAAGACAGGAAGGAGGTGGAAAGATGAGGAACTGCATGTGTTTGTCTCACATGGGATCTTGGTGGTATAAATAAGGGGTTCCAGGGGGATGCACCACCACTTTCACCTCTCCTGGTAAACCTACATTATTTATCAAGGGCAATTCTTTTGCACAAGCAGAAGAGCTGATCAGACACTGAACGAAGGTGCCTCAGCAGGCATCTCAGACCAAAATGGTTGTTTGAAAGACTTATTTATTTCCTGGGCACTTTGACAATAAAATTAGGCAACCATCAGCTAGCAAAAAATATATACACTGCACCTTCCAGGGCACTGTACTAAAAGGGGCAAACAAAATAGGCACAAAGAATAGAAGCAACTTACTGGTGTGGACAAACTTCTAGTATGAACAAGTGGATTCAAGCCCTCTGGCTGCAGAGAGAGGAAAAGCTGCCAATTAAAGGGTAGATATCCATGTTTTACATGGGGACACTGTGAGAAAATTAAATTCAGTGGTCAACCCAGATAAACCAGTCAAGAGACTTGAGCTCTACTCAATCTTTGCTGCTGGTTTGGTGAATTGATCAGTGAAATCCTCTCGGGTGCCCTGGCTGTGCCCATATACAGCAGTCTTCATTTACTCTGTGGACTCATTATTTCTTTTCAGGATGTTCAGAATGCTGTGGTCCTCAGATGCCAGGTGCTATGACAAAACAAATGCTATTTCAGAGATAAGGAAGAAATTCAATGGAGAGTTTAATAAAATCAGTTCCAAAAGGAAGCCACAGTGGAGAATGTCCTCCCACTTACATGGGAGAGAAACCCATCTGCTTAACACAAACTTGGTTTTCAGGAGAAGCAAACAACCAAAAGGAATAGATAAAATGGAATGAGATGAAAACAGAAGTAATACATTCAGACCAATGACTGAGGTGAACTTCCCACCTTCAGAGACGTTATAGGTATATTTAGGAATTGAAGAGGTTATCAAAATAGAAGAGAGTTTCAGGTTCTTGGCCTTGGGGAGTCAATAAACACTTTGAAGACAACCTGAGGGACAAAGTGAAATAAAGTATCTCCCTGTACTGCTTTACAGTTTCACAGTAAAGCAAAACACTGACTTGCCTCAAGAATGGGGAAAGAGTGGGGAAACAAAGTTTCTTGATCAATTGCCTAGAAAAATGGCAAGAGCACAGTGTAGCAGAAGTGAAAGAAATCACCCAAATTCAGAACATCTCACAAAAGGCTGGAGTTCTGAGTCTCTGGGGTGTTTAGTCCAACCTCCCCCTTGAAGCAGGGTCAAACCAGAGCCAGTCAGGTCTATCCATCCTAAAAGAATGAAAAATGTTTCTGGCAGTCAGAACCTTTAATTTCAGTTTTGGCTCTTTTTTGCTGATCTGAACTTGCTTTTTAATTTAAATGACCACGACTGTGTGTGCTCATCATACACAGGTGCTTTCAGAGTGGTGCTGCAGCACTGCTCTCAGTTCCACCTGCACTGCAGAAGAAAAGAATCTTCCACAAATAATTAGCAGAGAGCTACTTCCCAAAGCCTGCTTATATCACAGTTACCCAAGGAGTGAGGATTGCAGTGACACTGCAGAACAAAGCACACACTATTTCCTTTCTGTTCTTCAAAAGGAAACTTTCACTTCACCATCCTTCAGCTACTGGGTTGGAGTTCTTTTGTTTACCTTTTCAGTGTCTCTTGTTCTCTCTCCCTTGGCAACTGCAATGTAAAATGAACATGTGGCAATTTTATTTATTTCATTTTTTTTTAATTTAAAAATATGTTGCCAGAAATTCTCATGCACTACACATCACATAGCTTAGAAAGGCAAGGGATTTGCAAGCCCTGAACTTACCTTTTTTTCACATTAACTATCACAGATTTTGACATTTGAAACAGACCATGTCCCATGTGTCACCATGCTCCCCAAGACCCTCCTACAGGTACTCCTAGGCTGGTGTTTTGCAGGGCAGTGTTCAGAGACCTGCTTACAGTAGTTTATAAAAATGACAACCATTTCTTTACACAGAGACTTACTTAGGTAAATATATATAGCAAGCAAAAAGAAAAGAAAAATTAAGTGGCAAACCAAAGGAGATGCCCCAAATTACACTTTTCAGGGGGGCAGGTGGACAATTTACAACCTAAACACAGAAACTGTAAAAAGACCTTTAGATTAATTTTAGGTACTGTACAGAAAAAAACTAAGCAAGGTTGTTCACGTCTCCTTGAAAGATTTTAAACATTTCCCAGTTACTAGTGTTTATTGGATAACAAAGATTTAAGAGAACACCAGAGCTCCATTTTTATAAACTTTCCATGTGCTCTGGTATGTCATCCTCCAAGTTCCAGTTCCCCAAGTCACCTAACTTCACAAGACCTTCCAATTTTGTAAGTTTTTTTCTTTATTTCTATCTTACAGTTACAATAAAAAGTTTGAAAATATGACCCAGAAAAATGAGTTCTATTGTGACAAGAAATAAAACCCTCAAAAAACCAAGACCCAACAACAAAAAGAAAACACAACACCACAAAAAACCACCCAAACAAAAAAAAACCCACCTCAGGGAAGGTAGTGCTTTGTTTGGAGAGAGAAGAAACAATTTAAAGTAGAAAAAAAAAACAGCTTCACTTTTAGCAACAAATCCTCTGAAAAGGCATTAAATATCTGATTCCAACTGTCACTATTTAAAAGTGATGATAGGACCCTCACTATTTAAGCACAGCCTTCCCTTTGTCCTATTCATAGCACACGCAACAGGGGCTCAGCATATCCACAGACAAGCACTAATTCCTAATCTCTCTTAGGCCAAGCAAAAGGCTCTTCATGTGTTAGACAGAATTACATCACAGTGATCTAAACTGACAGTGAAAAAACCAGACAGTTTTCTCTTCCAAATCTGCAAGGCCACTCTAAGCCTCCTATGAAAGGAGAGAGAGATAGCAAAGACTCAGAGTACAACTATTTCCACTAATTGTTACAAATAATATTATTTTATGCTTAAAACCTCTTTTCATAACTGAATCATTTCCAGTCCCACTCAGCTCATCTTTGGGCTGAACTACAAGGGTACGTGTGCCATTTTAGGTACAAATGTTTTGCTTTGATACCTCATGCTGTACAGTCCCCCACCCACACATTGCTATGGGCTTTCTGATTAACAGAATAGAGCTGTGAGCAAGGTGAGTTTTCAAATAAAATACAGGGGTTAACAATTAAAAAAAAATCAAGAACTTATAAACTTCTCTAAATACTCACTACTCAATCTCATTTTTATCCACAACTCTGCGACAATCAGAGCCATCGATTCAGTATTTTCATTTCATGAAACTATATGAGCAGATGTAGAACTTTAAAGTTTAATCAATGCTACTTATCTTGCTCTACTTTTAAGCAACAGTCACATACCTACAACTTGCTGTTCTCCAAAGATTTCAAGAGTCCTTGTAAGACCACTCACCTAAATCCTAGCATGCTACACCAGCTGCTAATGTATTCATTCTGGAAACAAAAGCATATGCAATAACAGGCCAACCACAACATATTCCCATCTGTACTCTCACCCTGCCTGCTCTGTGAGTTGTTCTTGGCTTTCCTTTCAACTGCTCCAACGCAGGTTTACGTTCAGCTTTATCACTGGAACAAAGATAGCAGCAAACTTACTTTCTAATCTGCAATGGCAACAGCCAGGGTTTGCAAACAGGTTTGCAGAGAGTGGAGACCTGCTCCAATCTCTGGGAAGATCAGGGGAGGTCAGACAGTGGGCACTGGAGAGACAAACACTCACAACTCCTCTCTCAAGGCTGCAGCTGAGGCAAGCAGCAACAAGTTCATTTTGCTTGCTCCTGGCCTCTTGCCCTACTGGGGCTTCCTCTGGTTTTGTCTCTGTCCCTTCGAGTGGGGAAATCCTCCTTGCAGCAGCTCTGACCCTTAGCTCTTCTTTTTTCCTAACTCAAACCAGGTACCCTTCCTATGCCCAGTGTCCCTATTCCTGCCACGCAGCCTGGCCTAGCCCTTCTTTGTCACTCATCTTTGGCAAATATCCAGTTTCTTTTGTGAAATATCCATTTCAATTCTCAGTGTCAGAGATGCAGGGATAGACAGACACAGTATCAGAAACAACAACAGGAAGAGAACCAGCAAGTGGTACCACCCAAACTGAGCAATGGCTGCCAAGGTGTTCAGTGTTCCTTTGAGAAAAGCCCTGTGCTGATTT
Source organism: Merops nubicus (assembly GCF_000691845.1). Taxonomy (NCBI): domain Eukaryota; kingdom Metazoa; phylum Chordata; class Aves; order Coraciiformes; family Meropidae; genus Merops; species Merops nubicus. Next base: position 7,385 of record NW_008596065.1, read on the forward strand.
TGCTGGGACAGACCCCCAACAACCAATTATCAACTTAATAACCAAGGAAAGAGCCTGTGTCCTGCCACCTCCAAGATAAAGAGCAACAGTCAAAACATTACTCCATAGTACTATGTTCCAACACAGTTCCAAGTCTTTCCTCCTTAAAATGCAGTTAGTTGCTGGGATATTGGGCTACTGAACACATAGTGGCCACACACAAATATTGATTGTCATTGTATCAGCACTACCAGAATTTTCTTCAACATATTTCTTGCAGAGGTAAAAGGTGGAGTGTACACACAAGCTATATGCACGGATGCTTTTACCAGAATCACCCTGATTCATTATATGTATATATATGTAAGTCACCTGTGGAATTCAGTTTGTTGGTTTCAGGGTTTTTTTGTTGTTGTTTGCTTTCCTTACTTCTGTTAATGCTAAATAAATCTATTAGTGAAAAATCATTAGAAAAGATTTTTCACTTCTCACCAGTGAGGAATCTTTTAGGAAAAAAGCAACAAAACTGTTGCTGGAAAACAGTTCCAGACACTGTGCTGCTCAGTGCAAGAGAATCCGATACTAGTTCCATTTTATGTCAGCAAGTAAATCCATTTAACTTTACAAATAAACTAAACTGTCATTTATGGGAGGTCGTACAAACATTACTTTGCTATTCAATCCTCTCAAAGGCAAAACTACTTTTTTTATCATCATTTCTTGGTGTTTTACAGCAACTCAACCAACCAATCCCTTCCCTTCTCCTAGTGCTGTTTTTGCATTGAAGTTAAACTCATTTCCTCTAAAGAAGCCTTTTGTGGTCCATCCTTTCTCTTAGGTTTCTCCCTGTTTTTTCTGCCCACTGCTTTGCAAGCCATTCTTTTGTGACTCCAGCTGGACACAGCTCCTTGATTTAACTCCTGCTCCTCACAGAAGAGTGACATGTTCCATCACTGCCTCAGCAACACAGCCAGGTCCTGCAGGATGGGTGGCTGTGGCTGAGACCAGCCCTTCCCACCCTCAGAGCCACGGGTGAGGCTGCCCTGCTCCACCCACCTGACCCTTCAGCTCCACTCAGGAACCTGCTCCTGGCACCAAGACCACATGCTCCTCCTAAGCAGGGCCAGAGGTTCCTTCCCAAGTGCAGCAATTAATGACAAGTTCTCCTCACAGCCCCCTCTCCCCCCCAATACCACTACCATTCTGCTTTCTTTAGAGTAGTAAGCAGAAATCCAACTGGCTTTCTCATAGACAAACACACACATAAATACACACACCCCCACCTTCTTTTCAGAAGCTACCTCTTTAGCCCTCCCCAAAACACACAGACAAAACCAAATTAGAATACACCTAGCTTAAACCAAATGTTTTTTAGAATCAGCAAGTCAATAAATCAGCACTGTGAGGCACAACTGTACCTAAGGTATTTACATACTAGTATATCTGGCAATAAATTGCAAAATGTTGGTAAATATCTTAAAGTCTTTAAAGATCTGTAAGATGCAGGATTCAACAAAATTGAACCTGTTCTGAGACACAAACAAGTGACATTGACCAGCAAGTTCAAATAAAAGTATCTGAATTATATAACTGATAGGAAGGATACTCATCATTCTGTGAGGCTGCTGGGAAAATACCAGAGCTTGTATAGATATACCTTTATATCACCTAAGTGATGGAAAAAAGAACAACTTTGACTTTATCATATGTAAGTTTCAACAAAAAATAAATAACACTCATCACAGCCTGCCTACCACTCCTTGTTAGAATTAAAACCTTAAACATATAAATCTTATAGCAATCCAAAGTCTTATACACATGTAAAATATTCTAAACAAGCTTTTCCACCTGCTGTTGTCTTTTCCTTGTTTACTGATACATCTTTTTTTCAGCCTGACTCCCTGCTCCTCTCACGCTGAAGTCACACCATGAGCCCTATAGGGAAACATGAGTTGACAGAAGGAAGATGGAGAAAAAGGTCACTAGAATTATTAGTCATGCAGGACTTGTCAATTTAAGATGGTAATGAAAATCACAAGACTTTAATAGCAAATTTTTAGGACATAAACATTCTTTCTTTTAGAGCTAAAGGGCAGCTAAATATAAAGCCACATGCTGAATTCTCTCAGGTATAACACCACACCCAGGATAAGCCTCAAACCCAAAATGATTCTTCTAAAACTACGATTTTCTAAAATGAAAAGAGGTCTTGGAAACAAGCCCTGAACTCAGGACACTGGACTCTTGCCTTTATTACCAGCCTAGAATGAGCATATGAGGTCTAGAGACCAGCACTAGGTGTCTTGTGAGCTCTTCTGGAATCCTTCCCCCAAAAAGTCTACTGACCAGAACCCTCCTTTCCACACCAAATGCAGTCTCACTGCCCACAAGAAACACCAGAGCCTCCTGGTAACATGCACTCCACTGGAGTATAGCTTCTAGACCAAAGCCCCAGAAAAACCAATAACAAAAAACACCAGCAAACCCCACCACACTACACAATACACTCTAATGCTCCCTTCCTTCGGGCTAATTAGGAAGGTCATTAGGATCACTGAGAAGAGGAGCAGAGTCCTAATCTTGCAGCTGGGTTGTAGACCCACACTGCAAAGGTTTGATAGGTTCTGGGCCTCTCAGTGATGTGCTCTTGGACAAGTCACATCCTGGGTGAACGTGCCTGTCTCAGCTCACTTGAAAAACCCCTGTTGGAACTTCTTCAGCACTGGATGTTTTTTTCAGGACTGGACCAGCCCTTCCACAAGCGTTAACACCCCACAGAGGAGGCCACCATTGTGCCTGACCCACAGCACACCTAAGGGCTTGTGCCAGGCTGTGTGGGTGCCTGCTCCTGTGCGTGGGGTCTGGCTGAGCTGATTTTCCCACTGCAGCCCTCCTGGTGCCTTTGTGGGGGGAGTCAGAACAGCTGATAACACCCATGTTGTGACTAACACCGAGCAGAGCTCGCACAGCACCAAGGCTCTTTCTGACATCTCCCCCTCAGTGGGATAAGGGGGGCAGGAGCTTGGGGGGAGCATAACCAGGACAGCTGACCCAAACTGACCAAAAGGATGTTCCAGACCATACTAGAGCTCAACTATAAAGCTGGTACAAAGGAGGAGGAAGAGGGGGCTACTCCTCAGTCCACGTTTTGGAGCCCTGCTTCCCAGGAAAGGCCAGACACCGCTGCTGATGGGGAGCAGAGAATAAATCTTTGGTTTTACTCTTTGCTTCCATGCACAGCATTGCTTAACTGTGGCTTTCTAATTGAACTGCCCTTGTTTTTTTACTCACAAGGCTCTATCTTATGTTTCCCTTGCCCTTTTGCTCTGTGGAGGGAGGAAAGGGGGAGGGTGACAGAGCAGCTTGGTGGGCATCACCTGCTCAGCCAGGGTTAACCCACTGCAAGCTTGGACCCACCACTAAGGATGAGACTGATCAGCAACTTCTCCTTTTCTAACAGCAAGGAAAGTGCAAAGGCTGTTTCCAGACCCTGTCTTTACTGCTTGCCAGTTTCAAAACACCTATGAGGACACTTGCCAGAGTCCTGCTGTTTTCCTTTAGGCTTTATTTCATAAGCTCTGCGCAGTATAGGCCTCAAGATTTCCTTCTGTAGGATTACTGAATACAAAACAAAGTTGAACCATTGTTGAGTGACATTTTGTTTCCCCAAAGAGAAACAACGTTTTCACATGTATCTGATACTCTACCAAAACCTACAACTCAAATTGGCAGTTACCTCCCCAGTCACAGTGAACAAACTCTTTCAGCCCCACACCTGCATTCAGTTTGAACGCTCTGGTTTGGTCTCAGTGTCACTGCCAACTGCTCTGACTGGTAATGATTTGGGTGAATTACCCAAGTTCTCACAGTTGCACGGTCCCAAGTGGATTTGTACCAGCTTAACATGGTTCTCTATGCAGAGGAAAGAGTATGTTTTCAGACAGGCAGTATCAGCTGAAATACTGTACCAATAAAGCATACTGGTTTCCTCTGAAAGGTGTAAACTGCCCAGACTGGCTTGCCTGGGATGTCTCTCCACTCTGATAACAGCTATGAAATCCAATGTTGCAGATCTCTCCTCTAACACATTACACTGTCTTCAGAAGCAGCTTAAGGTGAACTAGAAAAACAACTAGCTACTTGACTAAGAACAACTGCTCTTATCCTACCAAAAATAAGTAACTATTGTTACCATTCTGCTACATAAAATAATGATAATGTTATGATCCAATCCCAGACCAAGGGGAAATCTCTGCCCTGATCATCCCAGTCTAGAGAAGAGAGACCAATGAAGAATTAGGGAACACAACCTTTAATACAGAAGCATAAGGAAAGAATCAGCTTAACTTGCAACAAGGGAGGATCCAGGAGTATCACACTACCAGGAGTGAAATATTTGAAGTGATATAGGACAAAGAGAGCAGTTTTTCTTAACAACTTCTTAGAAGTCACTTGGAAAACTGTCTTCTGAGAATAATCTAGGCTCACTGTCTTGCTGCAGTGGCAAAACAGACTAGATGGTTACACTGCCTCTTCCTCCTTACATTTACAGGCCTCTAGATGTTACCTCCATATCTAGTGAGGACTTTTCCTGTGCCTGGCATTCAGATCTGTGAAAAACTATATTATCATGGACTTTTCTGGAAGGAAAAGACTGGGGGGGGTTTGAGACTTCAGTATATGACTTGGGCCACACTGCATGAAAATATAAGTAACAAACAGGAAGACTTTTTTCCAACAGCTTAAATCTAAACAGGCAAAAGGTTGGAGATATGGAGCTTCAGCAGACACACAGCTAGAAATTATATTACTTCTTCCCTTCCTGCCTTGCCTCTGATGTTTATTCCTGTACCAGAGGGAAGGGTATCCCTATGAAATGATACCTGAAACACTACTTCCCAGTCTGGGTTGGGGGGCAGGGGAAGTGACCCTTATACAATCTATTAAATTGCCTTTAACTGGAAACATTTGTGTAGCACTAAGACAGCAACAGAAGTAAAAATAGAGACCAAATCACTGCATAGCAGCTTCACCTGCCTTACTAAGCAGAAAACATGCAATAAAGCAATACAGCACGCAGTACTGTGCAGAATTTTCTCTGTCATTATATAACAGTACAGGAAAAGAAGTGACTCCTTCAAACTCCTTGGGGCTGAACGTCTCTAACCTTCACTTCTCAGCCACAGTTGCAAATTTGGATTCAAATTCTAAACTAGAGCTGTGAATTCAACAACCTTAGCTCACCTCATCAGCTATGAGTGAATTGCTGTTGCTCTTGCTAACACTCCCAGCACGACCTGCTCTCTTGCTTCTCATCTTTCAGCGGAAGAAATTACACTTGCCAGTTTGGAGCTCTTCCTACTGTTTGGGGAACACCAGCATGGGAAGTGCCGTTTATCATGTGTCGAGCCACTTCAGCTATAGCCAAGCTGGGCCCAAGGATCATGAACTCCCTGCACTTAACCCTCTTCAGTTCTGCTCAATTGCTTATCACGCTGTTCTATAAATAACCTGCAATAAAACCGTGCTACCGGACTAGGAGGTGGTTCAGTGAAGAGGCAGAATTCCTCCTCCCTCACACAGAGGTGGCTGGCTCTACTCGAAGAGCCTCGGGTAAGCCAGAACCTCTTCTCCAGAGCAGCCCATGACAGGGGCACCAGCTTTCAGCCCCACCAGCGGTGCCATAGGAGACTATGACACTCAAGATCGAACTCTAAGCAGTCTGAAGCAGACAGAGCCTCGAGACAGGATCGACCACCGTGCCGAAAGGGGAAAGGCAACCGCATCCGTGCCGTGACGGATGGAGCGGTACGACCCCCGCCTCCTCAGCCTCGACTCCTCCGCAGCGGCCCCGGCAC
>NW_008596066.1:0-504 GCF_000691845.1 Merops nubicus
ATAAAATAGAAAAAAAACTTATAAAGCCAACTATTTGTGTATTAATGTAAGTTAACTAACATAAAATAGAAAAAAAACTTATAAAGCTAACCATTTGTGTAAAATAGCAAAAAACTGAGGGATTCATTGCCTTGCTGATCACTGCAAAAGTGTTTGAAGAAAAGCAGATACTTCTTTGATCCACCATCCGAAACAGCTAAAAACCCTTATCTGGGAGAATGGTCATAAAAGTCAAAATTCACAAGCATTCTGCACCTCTCGGCAGAACAGGGAGAAAGGAACTATTGAAAATTAACAAAGAATAACACATACTGAGGAAAAACAAAGTAACATCTCTCACAAAATTATCAGTAAAAAAAAAACTGAATAAGAGCAGATGTCAACCAAGGACAAGAACCGAACATAACCGGCTCAAAACTATAAACTTGCCAAATCACCACATTGTAGATGAGAGGGGAAAAGTACATCGCGAGGAGGACATACGGCCTTCCTCCCAGCGACCAC
>NW_008596066.1:768-3169 GCF_000691845.1 Merops nubicus
AGTATCTTTCCGTACGTCAACTAAACAGACAAAAGTGGTTTGCTGCACAAGCAGACAGGAGCTGCCAGACAGGGCGCTGCGGTAGCAGGCACACAGGAATGGTTTCCCCCTCCCACCTTCTCCCCGTCTTATTGTTATAAACAATCAAAACCCAAATAGTTAAAGCCAAAATTTATTGTAGATTAAAACACAGAGGCAGTAAGCAAAGCAGCGCTGTGTGCGTGGGGAGTCCCTGCTCCAGCAACATGCACACCCAAAGTAGTAGATTATCTCATATTTATACAATAAAACAGTACATATTCATATAACACCTATACATATTCATTCTCTAACCTCGCCTACTCCTGCCTCGTATGTTAATGTATGTTTATTAGCTTATCACTCCTTTAAGCTTGCGCAGATTCTCTCAGAAATTGCAGGTTGGGGTCCTCCTGCTGTGGGCGGTGGTCTTTGGGAGGAAGGCAGCAGGTCTTCTTAATGATGTACTTTTTACCCTTTGCCCAGAATGTGGTGAATTGGCAAGTTTGCAGGATCCTTATCAGTCTGAGCTAATTTGTGTCCTTGTTGACCATCTGATTCTCCTCAGCAAGGAGTTTTATCAAGCTCACCTGACAGGTGCTATCCTGTTTTTCCTCCTTTCTGTTCTTCATGGTTGATCTCTTTAGGTAAGGTTAGAATGCCCCTTATTCATGTCCTTGTGAGTAAGTCTTTGTTAGTGAGAAAAACAAGCCTTTTATCTGTTAGCCTGTTAGTTTCTTTTCAAGCTATATAATTTGGTGCTTTTATTCTCTAAAATCCTACGTTCTAAAATTCTCAATATATATATCATAAGATTAACCAAGCACAACGTACAAGCCTTGCAACACTGAACAGAAGTTACACTATTATAGAATCTATAATGTCATGTCTTATGTTACGGTATGGAACAACTTGGTGAGTTAAACTATTCTCATTTTATGTATCGCTATATAATTTGGTGCTTTTATTCTCTAAAATCCTACGTTCTAAAATTCTCAATATATATATCATAAGATTAACCAAGCACAACGTACAAGCCTTGCAACACTGAACAGAAGTTACACTATTATAGAATCTATAATGTCATGTCTTATGTTACGGTATGGAACAACTTGGTGAGTTAAACTATTCTCATTTTATGTATCTGTACCGTCTGAAAGGGAAATGAGCTCTTGCTTTGTTAAAGAAAACCAGACCAGTGTACAGGATGTATTTTGTAATGTTGCATCAGAAAGATAGTATATGCAACAGTGTGTGGTTTTTGCCTTGCTTAACTATCAAATTAATCTTTTAAGTTTCTTACATTATCCACCAGCAGAGTTGGTCCCGGAGTGGTGGCTGAAGCGGTCCCGCTTAGTCAAAAGAGAGAGTCTGTGCTCAGCAGGCGGCTTTTATAGCCTCCTGGCAAAGTCCAACCAATGAGAGCCATATTTTTATGAAAACAACCTCTTACTTTCAATTTCGAGAAACATCCAGAATAATCATGTTCTAGCCCTGCAGAGGGGGCTCCTCTGTTCATTATTACAGGGTCAGAAGACAAAAGAAAGGAAAACTGTTCTGTTTGCCACAGCCTTTCTTGTAATGGGTAGCCCAAAAGTGAACATAGTATTCAGTGTGTGGCCTCACCAGTGCCAAGTACAGAGGGACAATCACTTCCCTAGTCCTGCTGACCACACTATTTCTGATACAAGCCAGGATGTTAGTTGGTTTTCTTTGCCACCTGGACACACTGCTGGCTCATGTTTAGCTGGCTGTCAATCAGTACCCCCAGGTCCCTTCCTACCAGGGAACTTTCCAGCCATGCTTCCCTAAGTCTGTAATATTGCATGGGGTTGTTGTGACCCATGTGCATAACCTGGCACTTGGCCTTGTTGAAGATCATACCAGTGGCCTTGGCCCATTGATCCAGCCTTAGTAGATCCCTCTGTAGAGCCTTCTCAAGCAGAACACTCCCACCTAACTTGGTGGTTTCTTCCTATCCTACTCTGATTTGATTGGTGTTTTGCCAATGACCAGGCCCAACAAAAACAATAGCACCAGCAGAAAGAGAATCCAATACGCAGACTGTATTGTAGACAAGAAGGACATTCCATGAATGATCGCTGGGGGTACAAACAGATCAATCAGCTGGTACATAAATGACACCACCCCCAATGATCCCACCAAAGATGCGACTCAGCCCACAACAGGTGGTACAAACAGTGAACCAAGGTTGCCCATAGTTGGCATGGGAAACAGCCAAACCAGCAAGTTAAACACATAAAGAAAAGGTGCCCATGTGGCAACTCTCACCCGATTGACTCACATTTGCAAAGGTCTAAACAGACCAGGGCCCAGCTCCAGGGAGCGTCAGGAAATCTTTCCTGAACCACGAAGCTCTGCG
>NW_008596066.1:3289-4688 GCF_000691845.1 Merops nubicus
GGCTGGCTGCACCCTGGGGGGAAGCTATAAGGCAAACTCAACACCTCTTTATGAAGGGCTGTGGGAATCACCTATATGTCAACCTTAATTTAAGACTCAGGGTTCAAACCCCAGCATTTCAATTGGTAAATTTGTATTGTTTTTTTAAATTCAATTGGCATTGCTTCCGCAAGTGGAGTCTGTTTTTTGCTTGTGACCTTAATTGGTGAGCAAGCCCTTCCTGTCCTTTTGTTGACACTCAAGCCTCTATATTTTCTCCATCTTGGGTGGGGGGGAGGGTGTGTTTGAGTGGCTGGATGGTGTTTAGTTGCCAGCTGGGTGGACCTAAACCAGATATATTTCTAAATATCTATTTAGCATCAAAGAAATACTCCAGTCAGCTCATGTATTTGATCTGGCTAGGATGGAGTTAATTTTCCTCATAGCAGCCCTCATAGTGCTGTGCTGTATTGGTAGCTAGAAAGGTGTTGATAACACACCAGTATGTTGGCTATTGCTGAGCAGTGCTGGTACAGTGTCGAGGTTTTCTTTTCAACATTTTCTCCTCACCAGTAGGTTGGGGTGGGCAAGATCTTGGAAGGAGATGCAAACTGACCCAAGGGATATTCCATACTATATGATGTCTGCTCAGTAATAAAAGTTAGGAGGAAGGAGGGGTATTTGTTATTGTGATGCTTGTCTTCTGGAGCAACCACTATTGAAGACCTGCTTCCTGGAAAGTGGCCGGACATCGCCTGCTGATGGGAAGTAGAGAATAAGTATTTTGTTTTCCTTTGCTTCCACATGTGGCTTTTGCTTTTATTAAGCTGCGTTTTTCTTGACCCATAAGTTCCCCCCCCATCCTGCTGATAAGGGAGCCAGGGTCAACCTACCACAGCTCAGTTATGTTTTTAATTTTTTTTAACTCTTTCCACCCCCCCACCCTATTGGTTTAAACAAAGTTTCAATGTTTTAATCAATCAGTATGATTGTTTTCATTAGTTTTTTTTCTAAGAATATATGATATTTGCTTAATAATTTGAACTGTGTAGCTCTAGATGCTTAGGTAAAGAGGCAGTGGGAATGCTAATGAAGGGTCTAATGCTCCCCCATTTGTTTACTTAAACGCTAGCAACTTGCAATTCTCTGTACTAAATACAGAATAATATTCCTAACATACAGGTGATATTAAAGATACTTTCAAACTTTGGTTTTATTGCCTAATGTGCTTTCTTAAAGAGATCAAATGATGAAAAATCATTACTGAGATCTTCCTTTTTCCCTTCTGTTTTTAAGAGGCTGACTTTATCTAGGCAGGTGTAAATTACTGAACATCGAAGGCACTTGTGCAGTATTTGGAACAAGTTAGTACAGCAACATTCTACAGTTGATATAGTTTACCTTGACCTTAGCAAGGCAT
>NW_008596067.1:0-2265 GCF_000691845.1 Merops nubicus
GATAATTAATATGGCAGCAGCCTTGCGGACAGCCAGGGTTACTGGCTCGTCCAGGAGCCCAAACCGAGGTCAGGGCTCCCCTGTGGCTACACACAGAGAGCCCAGAAATTTAACAGGTCTGCTCCTCTCTGGTGGTTCAGACCTGGAGAGGGTGATGGGGACACGGCGAGGGGCTACAGAGCCCAAACCGAGGTCAGGGCTCCCCTGTGGCTACACACAGAGAGCCCAGAAATTTAACAGGTCTGCTCCTCTCTGGTGGTTCAGACCTGGAGAGGGTGATGGGGACACGGCGAGGGGCTACAAGGGCGCTGGGATGGGAAAACCCATGGCTGGTGCAGAGAGGCCACGGCCTTCCCCTGGGACCAGTCCCCAGGGCTCCGGAGAACACAATGCCTTTGTGTGCGACTTGGCCTGCACAAGGAGCCCTTCCCTCCCTCAACCCCAAAACGCCAACCCTTCAAAAGGCCTGTCCTCCCCCTCCCCTTCCCCCAGCGATGCTAATGTGCCAGGCCTCTTCTCATGAACCCTGGGAGAGATCAGGCTGGTAGACAGTTTCACCACTTGTTAAATGTGTGTTTAGCGATCTTGTGAGTAGACAAGAACAAATACAAACAAGCCAGGCTGGAGAGCCCCTGCCCCTCCGCCCTGCCTGGAACGCACCAGCCCCAAAAGCCTTTCTTCTCTAACCACTTCAAACTTTCATTTCTTCTGAAGCCACAACAAGGCACACTTTGTAAAGCAAATGAGTAAACAGCAACTTTCAGCTTAAAAGGAAAACAAGGGGGAGGGACTGTTTTTAATTACTGGATTTTAAAAAGGGCTTTATTCAGTTAATTGCTTTCTGTTGTAAAATGTTCTTCTGCGCACAGCCCGGGTTCTAGCTGCACCGCTGCTGGCCAGATGGCATTGCAGAGGTAGTGACAGCATGTGTGCACACTGCTCGGGCACACAAGTGCCTTTAATAGTCACAGACATCCCCCCCTAGCCCTCCCAGCCTCGTGGAAATGACACGAGGCACCAAGTTTCGCTCAGACATGACCAGTGGTTTGGCACGGCCAACCCTCATCGCTTCCAGAGGACCGGAGGAAGAGAGATCGGCACGCAGAGAAAAGCCTCTGTGGGATTTCGAGTCGAGTTCCCAACAGGGCTAATTGCTGTTGATCATCTTGGCTGCAGCGTGTTACCTTCCTCGGCTGGGGCAACAGCCGCCGTGCGTGCGAGGTGCTGCGGGGCGGGGAGAGGGACAGCGCTGCCACGTCTGGCTGTGCGTGCAGGCATCCGAGCCCCCACGGCTGCGCCTGGCTGCTGGCATCCCAACTGCATCCCCCATGGTCGTAACCGGCTTGGAAGATCCCCCACTCCCCGTGGAGACAGAAGGATTAAAAATAGAGAGCCGGCGAGGAGGTGCACGAAAGGACCTTGGGCAGGAACGGCACCAGCACGCGGCTCTGGAGTTGTCGCCGTGCTGGGGACAGATGGTGAGAGGAAGGGATGGGGAGGGGAGGCAGCAGGAGGCTCTTCTCCAATTGGATCGACCTCAGGAAGGAAAGAGGAAAGGAAATGGAGCAGAAACGGTCTTGGGAGATGCCAGGGAGCCCCTGGAAGCCCTGTGGCCCGGCTGCTTCAGGGGTTTCCACGAGGCCTCAGTGAGCAGGTGCCTCGTGGGTGGCTCAGAGTCGCTGCAGGGGAAGATGGAGGCAGGGTTGTTACCAGGCACACAGCTTGCTGCAGCACGTGCTCTCTCCTCCCTTGCCAGCCTAGAAAACACCACGAGGGAGCACGCAGGTGTGTGGGGAAACAGGGGCAAAGAGGTTCCCAGTCCTCATTTGGTAGGGCCAGGGATCATCCCCTGTCCTTCCACACACTGGCTGGCTTCTGCTGCCTTGGTCAAGACAAGCTTCAAGCACAGAGGAGGGGAAGTGCACGTCCAAAGGGCTTCCAAAGCCCCCAGCCCCCAGCCGCAGAGGCCCCAGGGTCAGGGATCACACAGAGTTCAGGGCAGAGGCTGAGCCTGCAGCGATGGGGCTGGCCAGGGGGGAAGCCACCGTGCTGCCATCCCCTCCAGCCCTGCAAGCCCACGGCCTCCCCTCCTCACACGGCTGCTCCCCGCTTAGCATCCCCCACCAACCCACGCTGCTTCAAACAGGCAACCTCCTCTCCAAACAACAAACACGGGTGAGAACACGGGCTGCAGTGCAGGACAGGAGGGCAACCATCCTGCCTTACCTGCAGGCTCCTTGGCAGCCGTGCCAGGAAGCAACCAGT
>NW_008596067.1:2331-2705 GCF_000691845.1 Merops nubicus
TGGGTCTTCCCCCTGCCACCAGCCAGCAGCTGGTGATGAATGCTCACTTTCTCTAATTGAATAGCAGGAAGTTAAATCTTGTTTCTTTGCCTTTCAGGCTGTCAGCTGGAACAATCGCCCACCTGTGGCACCACCCCGGGGATATAAATAAGGAACAAAACACAATGCTGCCAGAGGAATGGAGCGTGTTCCCAGAAGCTCTCCCCCTACTCTGTGCCATATTGTGTGCCCTCATGAGAGAGAGGTGTCTGGGCTGTGGTGGGCACGCAGGCAGGGTGCTGTGGGAACAGGCTGCAGGGCGATGGGAGTGAGCACGGGGTGAGCACAGAGCACAGCCGTGGCACACAGGGAGGTGTGTGAGCAGCTGTGGTGGC
>NW_008596067.1:3149-3382 GCF_000691845.1 Merops nubicus
CCCTCAGCACCCCTCCAGCCTCCCCTGGACTCTCCCCAGCAGCTCCTTGTCTCTCTCAGACTGGGGAGCCCAGAACAGGACTCATGCCACTGCCTGACGAAGCACCAGGCGCTGGGGTGGCCGTCGCTCCCGTTTGGCACAGCGGCTCCGTCCTGCGGTTGCCCAGCACCGAGCGCTCCGGCTCCAAAGCCCAGAGCTCCTTCCCGGGGCCACGTCTTCCCTCCCCACCTCCC
>NW_008596068.1:0-2052 GCF_000691845.1 Merops nubicus
GCTGTTGACCATTACCCTCTGGATGCAACCAATGCCTTGGAAAAGGTACCACATTTCTCCTTGACCTGCATGGTGGGAATAAAATGTAAAATATGCTTGTGTTACCTGGCAGACTGTTGTGGAGACAGACAATTCCTGCCTTCTTGGAAACGCCAGCCAGTATGGATCACTGAAATGCCAGTCCAGGTCCAACCTGGTTTCACAGATTCTGTGACAAACCATGAGGGGCACGGAACTTGGCATTAAGGTACTGCAGCTAAGTCCGATCTCAGCCCCATGCCTAAACTACAGATGGGGACTTCCACCTAACACTATGTGCAACAAAAATTATGTATAATTAAAACACATGCAACACTTAATTTACTTTAATTTAGTATGCTATCACTATGGTCTTCAACACTGTCAACACATACTACTATTTATCAACTTCGATGTGTGAATTATTTTAAACATGTAACAAGAATGTCACCTTTACAGGACTTCGACATCTTGCCACATTATTGCTTCAACCATCGGTTTTAATTGTCAAAGAATGACAGCATGTGATCTATTTCTTTCTCCTGAGCAATCTTTCAGCCGCTGGCACCTATTCTATGGCCCAATTGCAAAGGTCAGAAGCTCCAAGTGTAGGAGCAGGTGTATTCTATTACAACCCTATTCACTTCTGACATGTCTGAGTCTTCATCAGTTTTGTTTATACAATGAAAGAGAGACAGCATGCGCATGCATCCAAGAACAACTTCCTCTGGACTTCGAAGTAGCCCCCCCGAGGCTACCGTCGCATCTCCCACTCCCCAAATTTATAGATTTACCCAAAATACAATATCCACAAAAAAAAAAAGTTTATTGGACTAGACTAAATGATGTAATACTTAGATGCTGTATTTGTATTAACAATGCTGTTGCAGAGGTACATAAAATGACACAGATTTTTTTTTCTGCCTGTAGTTAAGTCTAAGCGCAGGAAATAAATTACAAAAGGGGCATTAATTAAAAACATTTCATGCTTTCCAAGTCACATAGCTTTGATAGACTAAAAAATATTGCATACCCAATAATTTAAATATAATCTTAACTTCTTGCCTTGTTGAATTCATTTTGTGCTTTTAAGTTCTCTTGAAGCTATAAAGAATTATAAACAATTAGAGCTTTAGAAGTTCAAAGTTGTAAAAAAATGTAGAGACAACGGTTAAAAATACTGTCTGCCACATTAACTTGATTCAGCATGACTGGCAGCTGTAGAGTTGGAGTGACACTGAAAAAAAACCCTATGAAGTGACGTGACACAGTTGAGTTTTTCTTTTCTCTTTGCCTATCAATACCTCTCTCCTTACAGTACCATTGTGTCTGTGCAGTGGATATCCCAGATGTTACATTTCTCTTTTTTTTTTTTCCCCTTCAATTTTTATCAGAATTGTCTCTATCCAAATATTTTGGGTAATGTATTCAGTTAAACCCAATGCTGATTAAGCTGCATACACAGTGCTTGAGTTTTGTTTGTGAAGTTGTCCCAAATGAAATTCCAGGCACCACTGAAGACTGTACACACTACACACATGTACTCATGCAACACCACACCAGTTTCATGGCACAGAAGGACCCTGCATTGTCCTGGTTTGGGGTAAAATTGAGCTGTTTCTGCTCAATGATTTTACTTTTTAGCTAAAGCTCTTCTAATTAACTGCTCTGTCTGAAGTTAGCAGCATTTTCATAAACTATCTGGCATTAGCAGTGATAAGTCTTCATGTTTAGAGTTACTGCCAGGGATTGGTGTGCAGACCAAGGCCACTGCTGAGCTTGGATCCCACATGGAGGGGGGCAGAGAGCACCCTGCACCTGCGGGGAGGAGCAGGCAGGATAACTGACCCCAGGATTCACCAGTGGGGTGTTCCATCCCATAGCCCTCACATCCAGTAAAGCTAAGTAAGGATCAGGAGGGGCAAGCCCTTCCATCGCCCTGGCCATTCTCTTTCTTCTCTCTTCAGTCTTCTGCTGCTGGCTGCTCCTGCAGTGGCCGGCATCTGAGGAGGACTTCATCCATCCTGCCTTTGA
>NW_008596068.1:2341-17982 GCF_000691845.1 Merops nubicus
TCTTTCCCTTTCCAGGGTGGGAAGAGGGGGTTAACAGAGAGCATCTGTTACTGTTCTGGGGACTGCCCTGACCCCAAACCACGGCATGCATGAATCCCAACAAGCAATCACATCACCAAAATTTTAGATAAAAACCTGATTGCCATTTCTACCCTCTGCATTTAGCATTGTGGGCAACAAAATATTTGGACAAGCAACAGGTTCAATGGATCTATAACCAACAGATAAAGATCCAGACAACCACTTTATCACATTTCCACAATAAGCTATATGTACTAAAAAACAAACCAAAGCCCAATGTGTCCTGATCCTGCATTTTTCTGTGCACACCAGATCCACCTACTGATTGTTTGCATCTGTATCCCTGGGGGTGCGTGGCATCTTCAACCTAATGCATGAACAACCATACACACACAAATGCTTTCATGAGTATTCCACAAAAGACTTCTCACCCGCAGTACAAGATAAGCAGTACAACATGCTGAACAGTCTTTGTTAAATCCCACTTACCACCAACTTGCCAAAAAAAAAAAAAAAAAGCATCATGCTAATATACAATGAGATTTTTTCAAAAAATAAAGGGACAGCAAATGATCAAACAGCAAGTATTCTTAATTTTATCAGATGTATTCTGCAGATTTCTTTACTGATCAGTCAAGCCAATACGAACTAAACCAAAACCAAATTAAATGAGAAAAAATGAGAGCAAAATGACTATTCTGGCAGTACCACAAATCATGGACTGCCAAACTTAGTGCAAGAACTGGCACGGATTAGAACTGAGCAACTGAGACCAACCAGCAATCTGCAAGTACACAAATACACTGAAGAAATTTTAGAGCAGCTACGAAAGAGCAGTTTCAATCCAGTTGTTGACAGGGAGTGATCTGACAGAGGACAGTCAGCATCAAAGAGTTGTAAAATGTAGTACCGAAGTATGCAAATATATTACATCACAAAATTTAACTTTGCTGGCTGAAGTGTGCACCCTCAGCAAGTTTGCTGACGATGCTGGGAGGTGCAGTTGACATGCCAGAGGGATGGGAGGCCACCCAGAGGGACCTGGGGACCTGGACAGGCTGTAGAGGTGGGCTCAGGTGAACTTCATGAGGTTCAACAAGATCAAGGGCAGGGTCCTGCACCTGGGGAGGGGCAACCAGCATTAGCAATACAGGCTGGGAGAGGACATGTTAGAAAGCAGTCCACTGGAAAAAGACTTGAGGGTACTAGCAAATGAGAAGCTGGACACAAGCCACCAATGTGCAGCAGCAGCTAAGAAGGCCAATCAAATCCTGGGCTGCATCAAAAGAAACGTGGCCAGCAGATGGAGAGAGGTGATCTTGCCGCTCTACTCTGCCCTGGTGAGACCTCACCGGGAGTCCTGTGTCCAGCTCTGGAGCCCCCAGCACAAGAAGGCCGTGGAGATGTTGGAACGTGTTCAGAGGAGAGCCACAACAATGATCAGAGGGCTGGAGCAGCTCTGCTGAGAGGACAGGCTGAGGGAGTTGGGGCTGTGCGGCCTGGAGAAGAGGAGGCTCTGGGGGGACCTTACAGCGACCTTCCAGTACCTGAAAGGGGCCTACAAGAAAGCAGGGGAGGGACTATTTACAAGGGTCTGTAGTGACAGGACAAGGGGTAATGGCTTTAAGCTAGAAAAGGGTAGACTTAGGTTAGACATTAGGAAAAAAATCCTTCACTATGAGGGTGATAGATCCCTGGAATTGATTGCCCAGACAGGTGGTGGAGGCCCCATCCCTGTGGACATTCAAGATCAGGCTAGATGAAGCTTTGAGTAGCTTGATCTAGATGGAGATGCCCCTGCTCATGGTGGGGGGATTGGACTAGAAAACGTTTGGAGGTCTCTTCCAGCCCAGACATTCTATGATTCCATAAACAGCCAAATATTTACCATTTATCCCAAGGTAATGAACTAGGCCTACCCTCTCTCTTACAGGGTCACAGAAGTAACTGGTGGGAAACTTCACAAACAGTTTTGCGCTTTGGCATGAGGTTGTGCTTTGAAGCTGAGCTCTTGACAGAAATCTGCTGCAAGGCCTTTGCCCCATTTGTATAAGCAAAACTTCCAAAGAAAGATTTCCTATATTCCAACCATATCAAAAAGGTTTTTATTTTCATTTGCTCTCCCCTTCCTCATAGTCCCTCCTCAGAATACATGAATGGTCTCTCACAGAAGTACACCTCATTTTTATCAAAGAAGCAAATTAAAAGCAAAACATGCAGGGTAGTAATACAGTGCCCAAATAAAAACAAGGCAAGGAAATGCTGCAGAAAGAATTCTTCTGGTTCTACATCAAAATTAAACCCAGGCTGTCTTGGCTGTGAAGTTCTACCCTGTATTGAGAGGCACCAAAGCTTTTAGAAAGAGATGTGTGTCCTACCCAAAGATGTGTTACACAGATCTAGCTCACTTCAGGACCAGAGGTACATTCCCTAAATGAGATCCGAGTTCTGGTAAAGTTTGCTGACACCAGCTGCTAAAGAAGAAGACTGGGCAACAGGAAAGGCAGCAGTGAGGGTGAGGGAGAAGAGCATTACTTCCATTACAGTAAAGAAGCAGCCAGCTTACAGCATGACAAGCAAATGCCAGGTTTGGCACTTGTGTTACTGAAAATAATGTGGCGACTGTTCTCAACTCAGCATGCAACCAGCTGTGAAGGTCTGTTTGCAACAGTGTCTACCTGAGCAGCTAGACATTTCTTATCCCAGGGAAAGCCTGCTTACTATCTGTAAAGCTACCCAAGTCCAGCTGTTACTGAAAAGAGACATGAGGTAATCGTTATTTCCAGAAGAAGAATCAATAGGATGCCGACGGTGACACAGGTAGAAGGATGGCATAAAATCTTAAACTACATGAGCAGCTATTAGGTTTAAAATCTACATTGTCTTTTTCCATTTTAAGCCCTGTCCAGAGAAAAACAGTTTAATGGCATGAAGTACAAGTTTTCTTAAATGGGCTCAAAAAAAAAAAAAAAAAGAAAACCACCAGAACAATCAGACCCAGAACATCCCTTAGCTAAATGAACAAGCCTCTCAGGAATGACATGGGGAAAGACCATACTTTTTGTATACCAAACATGAGCAGAGATTGGATTTTGTTGCTTTTCTGTAAATAGACAAGATAAGTATTTCAAGATACAGCTGAAGTGGTGTCAAGATAGCGATGTCCCAGGTCACAATCAGAATTTTGTATATACAATTCGTATTAACTTAAAAAAATAAGGAAGTTTAAAATACCTCCAGAGAACATTCTAGGTTAGCAAAATGTCCTGTACAAAAGTAGGCCACGACTGTTGGTTTAAAAGAAGTCCATAGCAGTTGGTCTTTTCTTAGCTGATACAGAGAATGATTTCTTCACTTGAGGCTCTCCTTTTGGGGTACCTGTGGCTGACTTCAGCACACCATGACGGGGCTTCTGTTCAGGGTTGAAAGCCACACGGGAGGGTCCTTCTGGGCTCACTAATATACTTTTGTCATTCTTTTTAAATTCTGTTGAAAAACAAGCAAGCAAGTTAAAAGAAATACCATCCCCTGGAATAACTGGGCATGTCCATCAGTTGTGGAATTGTCCAACCCTGGAAGTCTGACTTCAATCATAAAGTCCATCACTACAGATCAGAAGCTTAAGGCTTTGGGAAAAAATGGAGAGACAGTGGTGAAGCATATCTCTTAGCAGAGACCCTTGGAGAATGGGGTCTGCTGCAATCCCCAGGGCGGCTGTGAACCACTCCCCATGGCTTCCCAGACCACCAGGAATTCTCAGAAACAAGTGATGCAGCTATCCTGAACAACAGCACACTTCTGTTTGGTGATGGATAAGAACTAGCTCTATTCTCACAGTTAAACAGCACTGTTCTAGAGACTCCTGGTTATCCCTTCTGCTGGCAGGTAACCACTTTCCTTTGCTTTGTGCAGCTGTGTTACATTAACTTAAACACACATATCATACCCCAATATTCTGTTTGAACTTGGGCTATAACACATTTCAGACAGAAAAAGAAAAAAGCAGCTAAATGAATACATGGAATAAACTTCTATGCTATGTAGCAAGAGGATCCTTCACAGCCCAAAACATTCTATGATTTGTTTAACAGGGAAAACACTGTCTGTTTAACCGCAGGATCCAGAAGGGAACTGACATTTATCTACTCTTTGCCAATAATAAATGAGAGGAAGCCAAGGAAAAGAAAAAGGAAACTTTGCTATTATACAGCCTGTATAATACAGCATCCTGGACTCACGCAAGTCTAGCTATTGGGCCAAACATCTTAAACTTTACCATGTCCTCTGGACAGGAACTTGAGGATGGTTTATAAACTATACACAAACATGGAGACAAAAAAAGGATCAGAACCCTCCTGTTCTAGAGGGGTGAAGAGTACAGGTGCCTATGAGTGTGTGTGGCTTCCCCCTTCCTCGGATGTAAGAGAGGGTGTGAGACACACACGTATTGGACTCACCAGCAGTCATGTTTTTATTCAAGCCAAATGTGACTTTTTTGGAGCTGGACGACTGCAGCTTATTCAGCTAGAAAGCAAAATAAAGACATGAAATGCAGTAAGATTTCTGAAGCAATGCTACAAGTTCTTTTACCTGCATCCCATCAAAACCAATGCAGAGCAGCTTAGTTCCCTTTATTTGATTTGGAACTCTTCCAGTCCTCTAGCACTGTCCCCTGCTAAGACAGCACTCTTTTTCTAGCCAAAAGCAAACATATTTCATTTTTAGAGAAATCACATACTCTCCCTAACATCACTACATATCTCAACAACAAACAGGAAGATATCTTTGTATTAAATACACTGGCCCCACTGCACTCAGCCCTCAAAAGTGCAAAGAGGGCTTGGAAAGATATAGTATGTTAAAAATGTTTAGAAGCCCCGTACTGTTTCCACCCTTGACAAATGGGAAGAAACGGAGGCTCAAAGTCCCTTAGCAAGGCTGAAAATCAATTTATGCTTTTGCTTTCTTGCAAAATGAGGAGGTTCAGAATGCTGTTCTTTCAATAACAAGGTATTTTTGAGAGCGGGAGCTGGGGAGGGGGCAGGGATGAAGAAGAGATTTTAATGATGCCTACAACTAATTTTCTGAAACTCTAAAGCCATATATGACTGTCTGGAGCAGGTAGTTTGGGAAGAGACCCATGCCCTGACTCAGCTGCCACCTGCAGAAACACGTTACCTGCATGGATGCCCTGGAAGAAGAGATGGCGCTCCTGGCTTTCCTGAGGAATACTGACTTTGGTAAAGTTGATTTTTCAAATTTTACAAAATCACTTCCCGGTTTTGCTTTCTTTTTCTTTAATGATGCTAGAGCAGCACTGCTTTCCTATAAAGGAGAGAAAGGAAAAAACGTTCTCAGTACAAAAGTATCGTAGTTAACTGCACCTAGTAAAGTGATTAGTGCTCAGAGCTTACTACACGCAGCTTCTCTAGGTATTGCCACAGCTGAGGGAGAGCTAGTTAGTACTCACATAAACTAACCAACATGGTTAACTCTCAGGAGTTAATTTTGCAGTTAGCATGACTGAAAACAGAGGTTTAAGGCAAGCTCTGTGCACAAATAGGAAGGCCAATGCAAAGCAAAGAAGGAAGAACTCGTCATACATTTGCCTGGTCTTTCAAAGTGCAAAGAAACGTTTTTTTTTCTTCATATGCATGGGGCTGCCTTACAATTGTCCCAGCTTTCCTGCACACAAATGCTGACTTTTTTTATCTTTGTTGCCCTTAACCAAAGTCTCCTGTGTGGTACCTCTGGGTGCATAGGATGTGCAGCTAACAAACAAACTTAGCTTCAGGCTAAGATGCAATCTTTGGCAAAAAAAAAAAAAAAAAAAGGAAGTGGAGCATGAAGTCTGTCTGTACCCTCAGATATCCTGCTATCATGTATTGCTGCTAGTTTGCTGCCTCAAATTCATACCAAGGACTGCCATTTAAAACAGTGCTTCTCTCTAGCAAAAAGCAATTCTTAGGAACTGTCCTGTCAGTGTCACGTGTGAAGCGCATGACCCCAGAGCTTTCCAACTTGTTGTCTATGGGCCCCAGATACCTGTGGACCTACAGATGTGAAATTCCAAAAGCTGTTCAAAGCTGTGCTGCAGAAAATGCCCAAGGTGAAATAGCCTCTTTCAAATTGAAAAATCACTTCTGCTTTAAGCAAAGTAAAAAAAGTATAAAGTCTTTTAGCTTTCTCAGTTCTAGAGACAACTGTGATGTAATGCTGATCTTGTCCAGTTTTCCCCCTTCTCCTCCCTCTTGCAATTTGAAGCCAGTTCTTTGGAGGTGTGCGTTATCTTTGAAATCAAGAATCAAAAAACGTTCCTCATGAAATCTGGGCACAAGAACAGTATTACATAACTAAAACCAGGAAATAAAACATTTCTCAAGTAACGGCAAAAAATTACCAAAGCCTAATTTCTTCCACATTCCAGCATTTTAGCTTTACCCTGCTCTCTTCTTTCTTATACCAAAACTCATTCTCCTCCTGACTCAACTCTGCTGTTTCTCTCCTTGTCTCTGTCCCCCTACTCCCAGCCAATACACACATATACACACATCCACCTGGATTGGGCAAGAAACAGCAAATGCTGTAGTTTCTTTGGAATTACACATGGGAAGAGTGGCCTGTTATCCCATGCAGTGACTGGCCAGGGTCAGACCAACAGCCAACAGACAAGCACTGAGGTCACGCTGCTGCCTTTTTCCTCAGTGGCTATGTTAATTTCTGCCAACAACTAATTTCCATGAAGCTTCCAGGTATTTCATCCTGAATCTATTGCAGGTCTTCAAACCTGTTAGTCAGTCACAGCAAGTTTCACAAATAGAGATGGGGGTGTTATAATGAGATTTTCTTAGAAACTAACCTTTTATAGAGAAAGTTGTATGTTGATGTATGCAACATGAAATATTTAGGGAACAGGAGACGGAGCCAAAAGGTTCCACTTGGGAAGCCCTTTGGTAACAAAAATGCAGTTTGGATAGTGGGGAGAGAAATGTTATGGTTCTTTCCTCTCAGTACTTGAATATCAAAAACCAAAAAATGTCAAAGCTATTTTAATACTACTTAAGCAATGTTTCAAAATGCATTTCTTCTCCCTTGAAAGACTGAATGGTTGTATCATGTTCATATATGAGGCTCCACTACACTTAACTAATCACACAGTTATAAACTTAAGTCAAACAGAGGTGAGCCAATAGGTTACTAACATGCACATTTTACTCAAAGGAAGATGGAATTGTTTTGTATTTCATTTATGCTTGGTGGAAAGAAAATTCATAAAAGTGAGACTGTCATGAAGACTTCCAGAAATATAACTGAACCCCTAAATGTGTTAGGCTGAATATATGTACAGGAAATGAGCAGTGAAAAGAATTTCAATGGCAGGAGAGAGAAGAACCCCCGCACTCTCTCTTAGCCATGCTACCAAAAATATACACTGCAAAATGCTTCTTGTCTCTCAAATCACTGAGCAAAATCAATCCTATTCTACTTATTGCTGAGAAGAAAATAGGGGTGGGAGTTAAAGGGGGAAAAATACGAAGCTTGTTCCTACATGGCAAGACAGGTTTTTAAAGAAGACTCTAGTCAAGACTTCCTAGCAAAAAAACCCCACACTATATTGTCTTTAAAAGAAACTGGACCATTCAGAAATGTGAACATACAGCCATTGATGACATCAAAGGGCACGGTGTTATATTCTCTGTTCACTCTTGCCCCAAATACTTTCTCCTTAGAGTGCTAACAATTTGTTTAGAATGGAGAGATGAGGTAGCAAAAGAAGCAACATTTGGAATTTCTGTGGACAATTTCACAAGGAGCTTATACTAATCTAAGTGTGTGCTGCTGGAAAAGGGATGCTCCACCTTCCCATTCTCATCCTTTTGTCCAAATATGTCCTCTGTGAACCTGCTGTAAGCTCAACCAGAGACTCAATGCAAAAGGATAATTAACCCAAGGACCAAAATGAAAAAAAAAAAAAAAAAGAAGAAAAAAAAAGGTCAACCCCATACTCTAACAACCCAAGTTTCAGCTAGCTGAGTTTTCAGTCGTGTAGCTGACGCAGGCTTTCGTGTTGTTGCACAGGAGGACAAAAGACTGTGGTGGTAGGTGTGGATTTCTGGGTAACTAGGTTCTTTTTTTGGTGACAGTGCATGACGACATCAGCATGCAGCTTGCCCATGAAGCCCCACACTCATAAAGCTAAAGCCAGATTTGAAAACGAGTCTGGCAGTTCATGAGGGCAGAGAAAGAATGAGATATACATACCACCTTCCTGCTTTTCTTGCACGCAGTCTCCAGAATTCCTTTGGCTTCAACAGAGTTTAGTACCTCTTTTACTTTCCTCTTCTTTTTCAAGGTTGCTGCTTTCTGGCTGGAGACTTTCATCCCTTCCAAACCAACCATCTTTGTCTTTGTCTTCAATTTGACCCTTCTTGTGGGCACAGATCCAGAATTTGCTTCTCCTGACAGTGTCCCCAGCAAGCCCTCCTTGTTGGATTTCATGTCAGCTTGATGCAAAAGGGTATCCCCACTCACCAAGACAGCCCCTGCTTTCTTTCTCTTTTTCACAACGGTAGGAGTTAAAGGTGTGACAGACTGGCTGACATCCTGTGCCTCACTGGCATTAGCTGGTCCATACTGACATGCTGATTTTACAGGAATATTTTGCACTTTTGGCTTAATTTTCTTCAGCTGACTCTTTTTACTTTGCTGTGTGTCAGTTGGACTGTTCTGCATAGAGATACTGTTATTTTCTCTGGTGTCAGTTGCGACATTTGTGGTCTCATTTACTAGCAATTTCTTTTTCTTTCTTTCCTTGTTATTTTCTGGCACCTCTCCCTGGCTAAAAACATTAGATACAGATGTTGCAGCTATTCCCTTCTCACAATTTCCATCAGCTGTTCCAGGATCACCACTTTGGCTGTCCCTCTTCTTTCTTTTTTTCCTTGTCTTCTGGCGAGCTGATGCCTCTGTCACATTTGACAGGTCTTCCTCGTCTTCTAAATCCACCCCAAAAAGAATACCACATAACACAGATGTGAAACAGAACAATACTTGCAATAACCGAATTCTACTCAAGTTTTAATTTTCTTTTAAAATAGGCATACCATTTTCCTGCTATCAGCCAGTGCAAGTGTTACTGTTACAGCTGGTCAGGGGACTGCATTCCTCTGATGCCTGGCCTAATTAATATTTTGCTGATCTTGCCTTGTCACAGCTACCATCTAAACCATTCCCTGTGGCAACCCTATTTTGTATAGCAATATTGCTAGAAAAAGTTATTACCCATCTGTTAAGCCCATCAGAAGGGCAACTCAGGAGTTCAGTGAAATATTTTTGGGTATAACTGAGCTGACCCACATCAATATAAGCCATGATGCTAGAAATATGTGGATGTCATTCTCAGTAACTCGTCACCTTTCCAGAAACACCCCCAAATTCCTATATTCTAACAGTTATCCTTCTTTAAGAAGGCTGACCTATTTCTGGTTTTGTATGGCAAATGGAACTACTCATTGGAGCAATACAAACAACTGCTTCCAGTTATGCTTGCCTCAAAATTGCTAACAAAATTCCCACCACTTTCAAAGAGACCTCAATTTCACATTTCATCTTCATTGCAACATGATACAAATCAGCACATCCTGAACAACATGTTTGCCTTCTTCAGAACAGCCTGTATCTGATACTTTGCCAAATTATAGACGTGACTGTGGATTGTCTCTTCCAAGGGTTGATCTTGCCTTACCTTTTACTTTTTCCAAAGTGTTTTTCTCCCAAGGCTTGACAGCTTTTTTCTTTCTCCTTCTCCTGCTAAATTCATCATCATCATCATCATCATCTGTAGAAACATCTTCCGGAAGATCATTGGGGAAGATTCCTGTTGAGGAGGAAGAATAAGGTACCTGAAAACTAACTGAAGTTATGCCGTCCATTTACAGCATAATTCCCACAGAAATAAAATCAACTCCTTTCTTCTCCACTCAACCCGAAAGAAAATCACACGAGTGACTCCTATTTTAGTAAAAATAATAATCTTTCATTTAAGGACAAAATACAGGGCTGCTCAAATTGTGAAGGGGATTTGGTATTCTCACCAAAAATGTGTAATGTTGTCTTAATGAGTTTAAAAAAAATAGCACAACCCCCCCCAAGCAGTATTCTTGAAATACATCTTTGAAAAAAAAAAGAAAAAAAAAAGATTTGCAATACACACTGTACAGAAGCATTATATATCCTTTAACGGAAAGAAACTACTGCCTCTTTATGCTCCTCAGTTCTTACCTTCTGCTAAGTCCTGGAACCTGGAGGTGGGGACGAATGGAGAGAAGCAAAAATAAAACAGTATTACTGGTTTAGTATTGATAATAACACTAGCAGCATAGTGTCACTGCACTTACTATGGTTCAGTCAAAACAGGAACAACAGATTTTGCACAGGAAGTTACAAAGAGATCATTCCAGAAGAGCTCTATCTCAGAAATTCGAAAACTCAAACCAAATAACTGGAAGTATTAGGAAAACAACAACTTAACACTTCTCCCTCAGCTGTAACTTGCATCACATACAATCTGGTGTCACATCATGCAGTACAAATCAGCCCGGAGTAGATACACCACAGCTCGCTGCAGCTGTCTAGTACCAGTGTGAACAGCAGCCCAGGCATCAGGCACCTTATGCGTGTTATCCAGGGCTGTGAGACTGGCCTGCTCCCAGGACACTGTCACCAGGACAAGCAAGGGTGGGGACAAAGCAAAGTACGAGTTGTTTAGGACAAGGCAGCACATGCAAGGCGTATTTCGACAGAACTCACTTTTTGACCAGCTTGTACAGACGCTTTCTGTTGAAGGAAGGTGTGTTTTGCTTGCTTGCAAATTGAAAGAGTTTGTCGGCAACAGCCTTATAATCAAACTGTTGGAGGAAAGTATGAAACAGCTTTTCTTAGTTTATTCATGCAAGATAACCCAATGTGACTCATGTTATCAACACTTCAAGTACCATCCACTTCCTTTAAACATCCACTTCCTTTAAACCCAGGGTATTTTTTCTCTGTTGCAAAAGACACCCCTTCACACATGTACACTGACTTTTGCAGATGGTTGCTTCGTTCACCGCACAGCTGAACTCAGTGTCACCTTCGCAAACATTCCTAACCTTCCTCCTCAAGAGAGGAGACAACCATCTTCAGAACTCCCACAAATACTTAGCTAAATATCAGATTTAAAGTGTGTCATGTCCTAATTCTTGCTTAAAAACCACAGATGCATGAAGGTTATGTACCTATATGGGTGTTTGATGGGTGGAATCTGTCAAAAACACTAAACTGCACTGGAAGTGGGTCTAAAAAAACCCAAATGGCAACATATTACATGTCTCTCCTAGGTATCCCATCATCCATTACGTTTGCTCTTTTTGTCAGTGAAACTTAGGCCAACGACTCACCACCCACAGTGACTTGGCTTTTACCATAAAGTTTTGTACTCTCCAAACAGGAAGAGAGGAACAGAAAAAAGAATATATGGGAAAGAGCAAAGAACTCAGAATTTCAACATAGATTTCTTTTCTTATAAACTGCTCACAGAGCACACATTACATGAATACCACCTTACATTAAAGCAGGAGGAGATGAAAATTTTGTAACATGTTTATCCAATTAACCCTTACTTCTGCACTATGTGAAAGGGATGGCGAAAACAGAAAACAGAGGGGTAGTATCAGCAACAGGGCAAACAAAACACAAACCTGAAGAACAGTCCCGATACCGTCATCAGCATTTTCATTAACATCCTCTGTTTTTTCAGAGCTGTGTGCTGATTTTCTTGACAAGCATCTGTCTGCTATTATAAAAAAACACTGAATAGTAACATCTAGTTTGTGAAAACCATGATATCACACACTACGCAGACAGATCACATGCATTTTTCTTCATGCCATCTTGTGAGTCTGAACTGATTTAACCACTTTATGCCACCATTATGCAATACAAAACTGTGGCATTATCTGAGTGCCTTTTAAAAAACTGTAACAGTGTATATCTGGATTTAAAATTTTCTTGCTAGTTTGTTTATTTTAAATTTAAAGTTGCCAAAACCTGACCTTCTTCAAAAATGGTAGGAACATCAAAAAGCCAAAAGCCAGACTGGGTTATCATCTAGCACCACTGCAGGAAGCTGATACTGCCTGGTTTTATAGAGAACACTGATGTTTGTGACATATTCTTTTAGAGCTGCTTTCTTTAAGGACAGTGAAGGGCAAATAGGAAATCACAATTATCCTTACATAACTCTGAACGTGTGTTTGACTAGTTCAGAGCAGAAATGTATTTTTAAGTAAGAGATTTTGAAATCCTAGCAGATATCACCAAGGCCATTTAGAACTTCCTCCTCACCTTTGGTTTTAAGCACTTCTTTATTTTTCTGTTTGTCTTCTTCAGACCCATCCTCTTCATCACTGTTGTTACCCAGTTCTGCCATTAGGTCCTCAATGGCATAGGGAGACTGATCCACAATTAACTCAAAGATACCAGTGGCCACAGCATGCAGCACACGTCGACTGCATTACAAGACAGCAGAGATGAGAGTTGAAAGGCAGAAGCATATACACCTTTACCTCTCACATTAAAAAATGTAAATTTGACCAACTTGGGGAAAATGGCTAAGAAAGAAGTGGAACAGCATCTAGCTCTCCAGATGAGGAAACTGAACCTGTTATTTCCTAAACTGAAGTCCTTTAATTCTAACAGTGTCCTGCCAATGTTCCTTTCTTAAATTTCACTGTTCATATACTGCACTATATTACACTGCAACAAAGTACCAAACCACCTCAGCTGTTCTGTGCATTTAAAGAAATAACCAGACAAAACCAGCCAACAGACGTTGATATAGTTCATATAAATCCATGAAGATGATATATTGCTTTGATAAACATAAGTTA
The DNA here is from genome assembly GCF_000691845.1 of Merops nubicus. NCBI lineage: Eukaryota > Metazoa > Chordata > Aves > Coraciiformes > Meropidae > Merops > Merops nubicus. The sequence continues at coordinate 15,292 of NW_008596068.1, forward strand.
TTTTCAAATGACTGTGCACATTGTTAGTAAAATATCCTTCTTTCTCCACATTTTGAAGTTATACTGTGACTCTGCTTCAATCTGTTTATTACCATTTGGAATGGTATATGCAGAGTTTCTTAATTCTTAAAAAAATATTTATCTTTTCATTAAACTTACTCCTTTGATTTGGCAGCAATTTTGCAGAAAGGTTCAATGAACTTGAGATTCTGGTCTGCTGTAAGCTGTATGATTAGAAAGAAAAAAAATGAGTACAGGAAATATTTTATGTGTGCACACAAATTCTTTGAATATTTTGTGCAGGGGGATCTTCTTCAAGAAGTTAAAGTCTTTCAGCATAATATCTAATTCCAAATGACAGGAGTATTCTGATTTCTGTTTTCAGGATTCTGTGTTCAGTGAGTTTCTGTTACCACTGCTACCACTAACTTCCAGATAGTCTCTGGAAACATAAAAATGTTGACTGCTTTACAGACTTTAATCTGACTACAGAAATATAGCAAAGCTTCTTATTTTACATGTAGAAAATTTTGTGCACTTTCACAAAGAAGGTCTGTAGCACATATGAAAAATATCTGGGTTTCTCTTAACTGGACTGCTTGGACCAAAACATTGTCAGCTACAGTAGTACTAAAGATAAAAATCATTCCTTAAATTCAATTTATGAGCATCAGCTGTCATTTCAAATAGCCTAGGGGATTACTTCCCCATGCTTCCTGTGAGTGCCTTAGCCACAGGTTTATGTCTGTGGAGCTGCAGAATTTATTTTGGGCTCCAAGTGCAGGCACTTCTCTTATGCAGACATCTCTCTCACACTCCACAAAGCAGAACCAGAAAAGCTGCAGGCGGGATTGCTTTCAGTGCGGTCTGCAAAGGATACAAATGGAAAATTGCTAACAGCTTCACCCATTGCAAGGAGATGTATCAAATGCCAGAAACGAGAGATGCCAGAAACAGAAAAGAATGAACAGAAGCCTGGAACCAATCATGGATGGTGATGGTCAGCTCACCCTAGTGGAGTAACAGGAGATAAGACTCCTTTTTGGAAGAAGTTCAGCAGTGACAGCTGCAGCAAGAGGCTTCCAGTTGCTGCAAAACTCTGCATCACTGTAACATCTACCAAAACTAAAGGCAACTGAGACATCAATATACACAGGGCAGAGATTGATGTCATCAGCAAAATGAACAACTGGATGTAGAGGGTAAGTTGCTCAATGTGCACCCAACAAAGTTTGATGCTGACAATAAGTGACCATCAGAAAACTCTGAGGGCTCACTTTTTACCTCTATTTAGGTGTTATACAATCAGCCAAGAGCAGGATTTATGTCAGTTTTTGCAAAAGCAAAGACTGGTAAACACATTTGCATAAGGGACAAGATGTTCAGTCCTTTCTGTTGAAACAAATGAGAGTGGCCTAACTTCTCTATCACTACTTTTCAACCTCAGTTTGGAGCAGTGTACCAGCACCCAGGAACCTGAGAGAAAGTGCTATGTTCTCACCATCTACGCTAAGACACGAACAAAACTAAAAGCATAAATTATAAGAAGTCACTTTCTTCAGGCTTTTTCAAAGTTGTTATGTTACATTTAAAACAACATGTTAAAACCTATAAACTAAAAATTATTTCTATTACAGTTAACATCAATTGTGAAGAAAATAACAATGTATTTTCTAACCTCCTTTGCTCCAACTTTTGCCAGTTCATCCAGATAGATATCGACAAAATGAAACTTTATCCCAATAGGAGCATTGCTGTCTGGGTCCATAATTTCTTTCATTAGTAGTGGCAGGATTAGTTCAATTAGACTGAAAAAAGACAAAAAAACACCCAAGATATTAATATTCAATCACTCACATTCCATTTGCTTTGAAAAAAAACTCCAGTCATTCAGCTTCACCAGGTCTTTAAGATGCCTATCCAACACTCATAAGAAATAAATCCAGTGACCATTTTTCATATCTTAAAGCAAACTTTAAAAAAAAAAAATCCACTCATAATGAGCACTCCTTACAGTCTAGATGGTTTTGTAGCATCAGACAATCTGTTCAATGCACACTGCTACAGTGAAAATCAGCGTTTTGAAATTCACACCTTAATTTGGACTGAAGCTTATTAAGTCACATGATTGACAGGTAGGAGGTTGCCAGTTGAGTAGGGCATTCCAAAGACACAGCTGTCATATTCATCCATCCTTGATGGGCAACACCTCATACCCTTCCATTTTATGAGAGAGTTTTCCTTTTGGTGCACACCCAAGGATCAAATTTAATACGGATCCTTCTCAAACTGATTTCAGCCGTGCAGACACTGCCTTCGCTAAAGCACATTATCCACAGTCCCTTAGAGCAAAACAAATACTGCAGAATAGATGAAGGGCTCAGCTAGGCATAAAAAAAAAAATTATCATCCCAATAGCTCAATCCAGACATGACTGAGCTGTGTAGAAACGGGACCATGGCTCTGTTCAGTTACTGACTTCTGGATTACTAACAAACACTGCTGGAGTGACACAGCTCAAAGAGACATCCTGTCACTGCTGCACTTGAGATTTTTCTTCTTTTATTTCCTGAGGCCTACCCTTGCTATCTTTCAGGAAAGTGATTCTTTGTGTATTCCACGCTTTCTTCCCTGGAGTTCTGTGGGACCTCCTGCAATTTTGATAATGTCACAATCCGGTACCGAAGGGGC
>NW_008596069.1:0-204 GCF_000691845.1 Merops nubicus
TGCTTGGGAGATGAATCATCCATTCCTGCCACACCTCCCGTGATGTCATCACTGATTTCAGCCACTAGACTCTCCACCAGAAGGATTAAAAGGTCTCCAAATGGCTCTACTGGAAAACCACTCAAGGAGAGGCAGAAGCAAGCGTAGAGTCCAAGTAGGTGTCCACAGAGGAGAGGCTAAAAACAGAGAGCGTGGCACGGCAGG
>NW_008596069.1:229-512 GCF_000691845.1 Merops nubicus
CATTGTGGGAGAGGCATAGCAGGGTGATGGACATCTCCTGCCCCTGGGAGCCCTTGCTGTGGCTGCAGGGGCTCCTCTGGCTGTCAGGTGGAGCAGGGCAGGGCCCCCGTGTAAAGCCTCATTAGCAAACCAGTGAATTCGGTTCATCCACGCTGAGCCCTGTTGTGTTTTCAGGTGAGATGGGAGACGGGAGAATCAGTCGGACCCTGTTGGGCACCACAGCATCTCTCCGTGTCACCAAAACCTCCCCTACACAACCAGGAAACCTCTTGCTGGTGGGAAT
>NW_008596070.1:0-16327 GCF_000691845.1 Merops nubicus
TGCGGGGCGCGCTGCCCGCCCCGAGGCCTCTTCCTCGGCTCCGTCCCTTGAGGAGCCTCCGGCGCGACCTCCGAGGGGGCTCAGTGTGCACTGGTGGCTCTTCCTGGTTTATTACCCAATTCATCAGCGGTTACACCAAAACAAAGTGAGAGAGTAGACCTGTTTTTAGCCTGGCCACAGCTAAACTATCACAAGGGAGACAGAAATCACATCACCAAGGACAGGGATTCCTAAAATTAACCACACAAGTTTACTTTTAATGGCCATATTTATGAAGGGTTAATTCAGAAGACTGCATATTTGGCAGCACAATAACCAAGTATAATAAAATTTGTTCTAGTAATTTGTTTAGGGCAAAACCTTTTTTGCCTGTTGGTTGAACCTCAATTTTTGTGTTATACACAGGTGCAAGTTCAGATTCTGATTTTAAAATTTGGTCTTGCAGAGCTGCCCACTAGGGACCGTGTGGCAAGGGTAAGGAGTTCTAGAGTTCTTGATGGTAGTTCTGCACAAACCACCCAAGTCTAAGTTTCCTTAGCCAAGTCAGAGCTTGCAAGTGTTACTTAGCAAATGGAGGTTGCTATTGATTTTTTACAGTCCATTTGGCAGAAATATGTTTGCAGTTGCAATATCATGAAGACGAGTATCTGTATGTAAAGAGTACTGAGGACTGCAGTTACCTGTCTTGTTCATAGTAATGTCTATTTTCATATGCTGTGCACAGGGTGACTCTACAAGTAAAATACGTTTTAGTTGAGCATATAGAATTGCTGTTGAAACATCAAGCTACTGGAGGAAAAGACCCATCAAAAAGACACATAGTTCCATATCTTTCATTTCTGCTTTAATGCAAATAGATTAAAATTCTTGTTTTGTTTTGTTTTCATGCGGTTTGAAGCTTCAGTTTCTGTTCTCAAGTCCAAACGGCTGCTGCTGAGTTTACAGCATGGCACAGCTCATACTCTGCATCTACACCCCTGCCTAAACCCTGCAGCAGGGCAGAGCCTGTGTGTTACCAAAGCTCTGCTTCTGAAATTGCATGGGAAGATTACAGTAAATCATCTGTCCAGCAGGTTGACATCCAGTTTCCTCCCAAGATCTGAGCCAGTAAGAGTGGAAGTGACAGGGAAACTATGGTAGAAGCATCAGAGATAAAAACAGCCAAGTGCCCTCCTTTAGGGTCATGATGGGAGTGGCTGTCAGCTTGTGTGCTGGGTCCCCATGCTTTGAATAGAGCCAGTTGTTGGGATAGCTTTATTTGCTAGGGAAGCAATGTGTTAAAGTAATGTTTGGTCAATTACGTAGAATTTTATGGACTTTGAGGAAGAATGTTGAGGGCAGATTTTGTTACAGAGACTACAGACCATAAGAAACATGTTTAGTTCTTTGCTCATTACTTTAAAAGTTAGGGGTTTATCGAAAGGAGAATAAGAAAACTCACAAGAAAGAGTGAAGATTTACAACATTTCTGTCTTACATGGCTTCTTAACTAAAGATAGAATCATAGAATTATGGAATCATTTAGGCTGGAAAAGACCTTAAGTCCAACCATTAACCTAGCACTGCCAGGTCACCACTAAACCATGTCCCTAAGTGCCACATCTATGAGTCAGTTTAGCTCAGTGGTCTTGCCAAAAATCAGCCTTACAAGAAAGTTGGTTTTCAGTGACATCGGTGAATTGATCAGACTTACCTGCATATCCAGTAATTCTTGCAGAAAAAGGGAGTGGGGAGATGCAGTGTGGGGTGAGAGTAGGGCTGGCGTGCTGCTCATGGTGGCTCTGTCTTAAATCATCTCGATGAGCTTTGAAATAGCACAGAAAGTTAGCCTGTGATCATGTTAAGCCAGAATAAGACAGAACTGCCACTAAAAGAAGTGATACTTCTTCCTGCTCCTACCTGTATGTTTCTTGCTTCCTTGGTCAGCATTTGCATCATCATGTTGTGAATTATGTGCCTAATTACATTCAGAATTTAATTAGGTTGCCATTAACCTGACAAGAAGCAGATGTTTTTTAATCCAGATATATTCCATATCTGGGTTCATCAGGCGACGGCACAAATGTTTGTGTTAGCTCAAGAAAATGGGCAAGAAGAGGGCAGGCTTGCATTTTTTAGCAACACTACCAGTTTATGCCAAATTAAAGTATTGTTTAAACTACTGCTTTTACCACAAATTTTCTTCAGTATTTCCACTGTGGAAGAGCCCAGTGTCTGTAGTGACCCCGTCCGCAGGGTGGGCGGGTCGAGAGCTGTGACCCTCCTCTGGCTGCAGGGCCCTACTTTGTGTTTGCCTCCCTCCTGCTTTCAGGTGCCAGATGCAGCTAACTGGTGTGTGATGATGGATCAGGGGCCAGAGGGATCTGGCAGATGGGAACCCGGAACAGGAGACAAGCTGTGATTCTGTTCTGCAACTGCAGGCACCTTGTTGGGGAAGTTTCCAAGTATTTTGCTGAATGAGTAAGATTTGATACTGGTGGTGCTTGGTCACGTCGTACTGAGGTAGCAAGGTGGCATTTTTCTCTGTGCTTTTTTGAAGTCCTGGGGCTGCCACTCTTGTGAAAATAAGTGAACTGTAATTCAAAATATCCACTTCATCCACGATGCAAAGGTTCACGATCTGTCAAACCAACTACAAGAGATACGCTCCTGATAAATGTACTTTAATTTCTTTAAGGGGGCTTTTTGTTTTTTTTCTAGGTAAATTCAGGAGCTGAAATTAAGAGTTCATAATTTGTTTGTAGAGTGAGTAGTCTAAGAGGTTAGCACAGACTGCAACGTGTGCACTGAAAGAAGGAAAATCAAATGTTCATTAGCACAGGGAATATAAATCAGTGGGTAATTCCCAGGTTGCTTCCAAACATTTGAACAAAAGCGTATGAAACCCTGGGGTGACCAGTAACAAAATAAACATCCATCACTGTGAGGAGGCTCTTGCAAGGTAACAAATTTATTCCTTAAAGCTAAAAAGTATAGGCTTTTGCTGTATTGAAATACATTCTTGTTACTAGAGTTAAGCAGGGATACATACTCCTAGTAGAGCCTGATATTTATCAACTTGTGATGGCTACAGGAAAGATGTCAGCAATGCAGAAAAATAACCCACCTCTTGTGGTCAGTGAAATAAAGTTTAGAACTGTGGCTGGAAACTGGCTGTTTGGGGTCAGTTGTCCTGGTTTTTCCCTCCTGAGCTCCTTGTGCACCTCCAGTCTCCCCTGGCAGAGCAGCATGAGGAGCTGAGAAGTCCTTGGCTTTGTGTAAGCACTGCTCAGCAAGAACTAGACCATCAGCATGTTACCAGTGTTGCTCTCATCCAAGATCAAAAACAACGCATGGAATCAGCTGCCAGGAGGAAAACTTAACTGTCTTCCAGCTGAAACCAGGACAAGAAGTGATATGAGTATCCATCTTAAAGAGAGAAGGAAATAGATATTTAAAAAAAAAAAAACAAAAAAAAAACAAAAAAAAAAACCAAAACCACAACTCAAGGATCTGGTTACGGATGTATCAGCCGTAACTGTCAGAGGAAGAGATGCTCTGAGATACCCTGTTTGAGAAAAGAGTGTTTCTTTTGGGGGTCGTAGAAATGAATTGCACATCTTCACCCTGACCCAGCAGCCTGCTGTATTGTTGTGTGTGAGGCTGTACAAATAAATCCAGCCCAGTATAGTGACTGCTCCTTAATGGTGTTTCTGCCTCTGAATGCCAAGGATATAGAGTTCTGGCAGTTTCCTGACAGCCTTGCACTGCAGAAGATTTGTGGAGGGTGTATAGCAAAGGTAGGAATAAGATCTGCTGACATATTTCTTCTCCTAGGCAGCTCCAGCAGATGGAATTGTTAATGTTACTGGATTTTAGGGAGAAACTTTTGAAGGAAGGGAGCTGCTACATGATTGCCCTCTTGCCCGGGAGGTGCTGTCCATACTATTACAGCTTTCCTAGAACCTTCTGTGGGTGTGAGCCTGGTTAATTAGTTATCTCCCCAAACAGTGGTCATGGGAAGGACTACCAGACTGTATGGTTATCCTGGATTTGTGATATCCAGTTTCAGTTTGCAGAATGGGAATATTCTGGCTTGTAACAAATTAGAAAAATAGCAGATTTACTGAAAATGATGATTCTCCTACCTTTAAATCTGAGCCTCAGACTCCTGCAGGTCTTCCTGACTGACATGACGTGACCAGCGTAACACATGCTGAGTTGTCTTACAGATAGGCCATTAAATAGCCTAGATTTTGGGAGCATGAAGCATTACTTTTAGCCTGAGTTTTATATGCTCAATGACTCCCTTGCCCTTGATCTCAGGTGGATTCAGCATATTGCTTTAGAACTTGCATGTTTTCAAAGGGTTATGAAGGTCTCTTTCAATAAGTTGACAGTAACGAAAGAAGGGTTGAATGAAAAGGAACAGAGAAAAATTGAATGGAATTCAGCTGGAGAAAAATATCCCTTTAATCTCTGGGTAAGGTACGTCAAATGAATAACAAGGATGGTTTCCAAGTGTTCTAGTATCCGTGTTGAAAAGCTTAGACAGAAAGGTCATAAAAGTCCTGTGAATTAACGTGGGAAGCAATGAGATTGGAGCAATAGCCACTTTTAACTGCCATGGAGTGACCTTTGAATCTGCCTGATTGTTTCCTCTGCAACTGCAGTGAGGTACTTCCTGTCAAAAATGCAGTAACTGGTATTTCAGCATATACATTATAAACTGAGGACTTCATGGCAGGAATGAAAAATTTTGAAAATTTTGAAAATTAGTAATCAGGAAGATAAAATTGAATGGGACTTATGGATATTCTTGCCTTATTGTTAAAGAATGTTAAAGAAGCACTGTAGTGTTTCATTCTAGTATCCCAATTAATTCACTGTTTACTAGAGGTGTATTCATTCACATATCTTTATGAGGCATTTTGAAATAGCTATGACAATTTTGATTGGAATTCTAAGGTGTTCCTAGTTTCAAGTCAAATGTCAGAGCTGATGTGCAATCTGGATCTTTTAAAACTGGACTGACTGGTTCACAGCACATACAGTGGATGGTTTCTTGTGACATCCAGAGCTGCTGCCTGGGCTGATACACAGACCTGGAGTGTTTACTTTTAGATACCTGACAGTGTGTATTGTGTGCTGCTCCGTGCAAAAAACTTTATAGTTTTAGATCTTCTCATACAGGAGAAGGGACAGCAGCTATCTGAAAATGTTGCTGTGCCACCGGTGGGACTGCTGAGGTGCAATTTGTAATTGTTTGTGGCTGAGAAGGCCAAACAGACAAGTGTTGTTGGGCTGGTAATTATCTCATTTATCATGGTCTGTGAGATAATCCTACAGGTCCAAATTCCTGTTCTGGATCCATAGAGCCGTTACTGATTTTTGTGTCTACTTTTTTCAGTTCCTGAGAAATGGGATGTGAGTTAAGTTGTGCTTACCAGTACCACAACCCTTCTTTAATTGCAGGTTCTATAAAGAGGTTTGTGCAGGGCCCTTATGATAGATACCTAATGATGCAAGTCAACAATAATGGTAATTTTTGTGGTGTTTTATATGTGCTTAGACCAAACTTGCTCCCTTGACTAGCACTGGGACTAGATACATTTTGCAATAAATGCTTGCTTATGTGAATGAAATAGCAGGTTGTGGCAGTGGAGCTTGAACTGATCTGCTTCTATATGCATGGGATGGAGGTCACACCTCTGGATAGCCACAAGTGTCTTCCTTAAAATGCTCACCTGACAAACCATTAATTTGTTCTTCCTTAACTTTTCTTGGATTAAACTCTTGTCAGTGTGCTGCTCTTCCTGTGCTCACTGTTTCAGAGGAGAAATAGTAGGTGGGATGTTATTGCACACACATGGCTTGAACACAGTTGTGAGAAGGAAACAGTACTGTATGGTTTTCAAAACCAAGTGTGATGGTAGTGACCTCTGTCACATGGACGAGGTCAACCCAAATCTGGATACCTGGGAACCAGAACACTCAGCATGGGCAACTGGAATTTCTGCCTTTTTTTGGTGCAGCACTATGTATGGCACCTGCAAGACAGCGTCCTTAGTCTTAATGCATAATGGTCTGTGGAGAAACACGTAAAGGAGGGTAGGCAATTTGTGCATCATTTTAAAACAGTAATTTGAGGCATTTGTGTCACCAAATAAGAGACTACACCAAAATTGTCCCCAAATTTTTGGAGGCTTAAATTCCCGGTTTCACTTATTTTCATTATAGTGCTGGATCAAAGGTAGAAGATTAAAATCCAAAGGGACTTTAAATTCACAGCATACCATATAAGAATGAGGTTGTCTCCTTTGCAGTAGGTGTGAGCCTTCTGTGCAAGCTGACTGTGCTCTCTTTTCAAAATCTGGGAGATAACAGCAGTGTCTTATAACCAGGCTTTGCTCATGTTTGGTGAATGTGGTCACTGTGTGAAACAGTACCAAAACATTCTGGTGGATTTGCAAACCTAAACATTGTTACAATAATTGCAAACATTTGTTTATTTTTAAAAGATCACCAAAAGCAGAAATCCATAGTCACTATTTCTGTGCGTACATTATGACTGCGTTTGTTTTTCTTGCTCATAACAAGCTCAGCACAGATTTTCTTTCTAATGAAGCCACTGGCTTTTGTAGAACAAGATTGGCCCTGCAGAGAGAGGCTGAAGAGGCTGTGGCTTGCTTTGAATATTTGTTTTCTACTCTCGATTACTGATTAATTGCATCAAATATGAAGTTCTTGTATAGTCTTAATAAAATAACATTTTCACTTTAAATTCAGGGAGCACTTTAAACGCGGTAGCCTTTAAATATCATCTAATGCCTGCTAGAAGCAGGAAGGATAGATGATTAGGACAGGAGACTGGCTGCATAAAGGGGTGTCTCCTCTGGATCCAGCTGGCAGCTGGGCAGCTGCTGGGGTAAAATCCACAGGGCCTTGCCAACTCTGGAATTTGCTATTTTCGGTGACCGTTTTGGCGCTGCGCTAGGTTAGGTTTTGAATGCCAAGTGCCACTTGATTATTCATGTATTGGTGTATTGCTTGTCTGTGGGGTTTTCTGTGTGCTGTGTGGTACCACTTGTTTGACTTGTAAAAAAATCTGTCCAGGAAAAAAGAAGAAAAAGACTGCAGCAAGTGGCTAACTTGGAGGGCTAACCCTTACTCATGGGGACACTTAGATTTTTTGGCTCCCTATCCAGCAAACTACAAGGAGAAGAAATGAAATGTGAATGTAGCATAACAAAAATAACTGGTGGGATTAAAAGAGGTGTGAGAGAAAGGGACAGAAAGGGAGAAGCGTTCATGCTCCACAGCACCTGAAAGGTGCCAGGCTTTGCTTGTGGTGGCTGAGGAAATGCAGTCTGCCTGGGTTACAGCTGAAGTTGTATGGCAGAAATATATGTAGACAGTTTGTTAATTATGTGCATTTTATTTTTCTATGAGGCAAATATTTACAGCTAAAATAAATAATGTTCTGTTTAAGAAAGTTGTTCCCTGAATGTCCCACATGCCATGGGCAACACTGAGAGAAAGATCTTCAGGTGTCTGAACTCAGCCAGAACTGGTCTGTAAAGCATGGCTGATGTACTGGAAGTTATAAGATATGTCTCATCCTAGAGTGCAATAGTCTTAATTAAATTTAACAGTTATAAAAGCTATACATCTAGTCTGAGCTGTCATTTCAGCTGTTGCTATGCAGAAAGACTAACATCTAATGAGTAACTCATGAAGCAGCAACGGTACCGGCTTTAAGAGGGATGTGACCTGTCATCCTCCAAATCCTTTATTTTCCTCCACAGACTGCAGAGGAAGCCAAGTCACTTTAGTTTAGATGAATAGCTTTCATGTAGTTGAAGTCAGATGAGTTAAATCCCACCATGAGAAATTCTCCTCCCAGAGAGGTGAAGGTTGAGACCTGCCATCCCAGCTGATGAACACAGAAAAAACAGAGAGTGACTGGCAGCGTCAGTCAGCCTGCAACACAGACACCTCCCTGACCCTTTGTACCCTGCATCACTGTCCCCCAGGAGCAGGTGGGAGGGCTGCCTGGTTTTCCCAGCCATGAAAGAACCAGAGGAACTGGGCTAGCTCAGAAATCTCACATGCTCTTGGCTGTAGGATTGTTCTCACAGTGCTGAAAAATAGTGAAGGGGCTGTTAAAGATTTGAATCTTTTTCACAGTGATGCATAGAATTGTCAGGGAACACCTAAGGCAAAGCACAGAGAGATCTGTGATTAATGGTGATTATCAATTAATCTGTGATTAATTGATAAGTAATACTTGATAGTATAAAAAATGTGCAGAGTTTAAAGATTATTATTTATTTATTGTTCCTTTTTTAAAACAGTAAATACTAGGTGACTAGACCAACTCTGGCTATGTTAAAATAATTTCCCACACTGAGTGGCAAGTAAAATGATACATACTCAGAAGTTTTCCCTTTCACTGCAGCCTTGACTTTGCGACTCCAGTGAATTTGAGCATAAAGTGTGGTTTAAGTAGATACACGTTGTAAAGATTTAGTGAAGCCTAAGAAAGCAGGCACTGGAACTGGCTGCCCGTGGAGGTGGTGGAGTCATCATCCCTGGAGGTGTTCAAAAAGTGAGTAGATGTGGCACTTGAGGCTGTGGTCTAGTGGTTAGGGAAATAGTGGGGTGAAGGTCGGACTTGGTGATCCTAGAGGTCCTTCCCAACCATAGTGATTCTATGATTCTGTGAAAGCCTTCCTTGGAAACATTCCCATCTAAGTCTCCTCTCCTGAGTTCCAGTGCTGCTTTTTCCTTGGAATTTATTGTGTGTCTTTAATTTCATGCTGGATGTTGATGGTGCTGCAGCTTTACCCTTTTCAGCTGCAGCATCAGTCTCCTCTTGAGAGGCTGGGTGCTTAGGAAGGTGCGTTGCACTGCAGAGGACAGGGACGAGCCAACACTGCTCCCATTATGGGTGTTTGATGGAAAGGGGAAGAAGAAACACATCTGCCATGCAATGGCATCAATATTTTGATGTTATGTCATAACCTAATGTTATGACAAGTGAGGCTTTCCATAAAGGAACCCAATGTTAACCCTTCTTGCCTTTTAGTCTCTGGTACCTTGCAGCAGATGTGTGGTGCTTTTTACACGTGTACACGTTCTCTGGTGGAAATACACCCCAAATATAATGCAGGGGACTTGTGCTACCTCTGCATGGAATCTACTGCTCTGCTTTTTTGTGGGTTCTGCTGCACATACCACAGGAGATGTGGAGAGAAAGTGCTGACTTGCATGGAGTGGGAAGCACTGTTATTGCCAGGGAAAGTAGTGAGCATCACTAGATACCTTTACTTCTTTGCTAATATCCACATACACTAAAAATAAATTATGTCACAGGATTCCTGAATATTAATTAACATTGTCCCAGTGGGAGTCCTCCAAAGGCAGGCAATTTTTTGGGTAAGAGAAGCTTGATTGTGGCCTCTGACACCATCAGATGAACAGAGAAGTGATTCTCTTGATTTTAGTGTCCCTTTGGTCTTCTCTGCTTTAAGAAATAGTCCCAGCAGTGTCTGTTTACTTACTTAGGATGAAGACATTTTTACAGTTCTCATGCAGTGTCATTGAGTATAAACTGAGTAGTCTCTGCTTGTTTGCCAGGTTTTTTTCTAACTTTTGTCCTTCCAGCTGTTTGTTCAGTTACAGATAGCCCTTTGCTCTCCCAGTAGGCTGCCTGCCCCAGCAGTCCTCTAACACATTAACATTATTCAACATTGTTTATTTTAATCCTAAATATTAGTGCTTCAGTGATTTTTATTCCTGGTTAAAAATCAAAATGCCTTTTTGTACTAATCCAAGTAATCTCTGCTGCTCTTGGGGCCTAGAGTTTTGCTGTTTAATTACTCCATGCTAGACTTCTGTCCTTTGCCTTGATTTTTAGTCCTGATACCAAGTGAAAACAGAAAGCATGCTCCAAATGTTCCACCTTTGGTCTGTGCATTCAGAATTGGTATATGAAGGTGACACATACTGTACTTAGTATGGTTTTGGATAAAACTTTTCACAGATCATTTGTATTCCAGGATTATTTGCTCCCCTAGTTTTCAACAGAATGGAAATCACTGAATCCAAAAAGGAATTTTTAAGACATCAGCTTTTTCTGTGTCCTTCAATACATACCAAAATAGGGGAGAGTTATTCTTAGCACTGATGGATTGTTTCAGACTCTCAGAGAGGCAAAAGAAAAACTAGATGGTGATTCAAACAATTTAGAAACCACCTTTTCAGCTGGGCTGGGTGCCAGAAGATCTGTGGCCAGCAACAGCAGCGAAGGAGCCTTCCCTCGGGGTGCTGCAGAGGAGCATGCAATGTACAGGGACTTTCCTCTCTCTGCTAAGACTCTGCCAGGACTGCACTGTTTTCTCCAAGTCTGGATTAGCTGTGGAAATGTGATTCCTACTCCCAGATCAAGAGGAGGGAGTTGTAGATGAGCTTTTCAACGCCTATTAGCCAGTCTGCATCAAAACTGCTCTCTGAGGAGTAGCCCAGTCTTCATGTTTGCTGCGAGGTGTCTGCTGAGACATCTCCTGAAGGTTGCCCTTATTACCTGCAGTGTTGGTCAGTGTGTGTTTGACAGGTAGTGGGCAGCACCCACTGACTCCCTAAACAGCTGTCAGCATGACAGCAGCTCAGGTTATTTCTACCTCAGCTTCTTGGAAAAGAAACTGCATTAAAATAATTTAATGCAAAGTCTTTAAAACACATATGAAAAGGTGGTTTTGTTTATCTAAAATTAATGATTTTAAAAAGTATTCCTGCAAATGGCTAACATACAGAAGAATTGTTCATGGGATAAAGCAGTCAAAAATCCTGGTGGTAGCTGCTATGGACCAGTAGGCTCTGCAATGCTCTGCTTAATCATAGAATCATAGACTGGTTTGGGTGGCAAGGGCCCTCTAAAGGTCATCTTGTCTAATGCCCCTGCAGTCAGCAGGCACATTGCAACTCGAGCAGCTTGCTCAGAGCCCCTGGAATGTTTCCAGGGATGGAGCGTCGACCACTGCTCTGGCAAACCTGCGCCAGGGTCTTACCACTCTCAGTGTAAAAAAATTCTTGCTTCTGTCTAGTCTAAATCTCCCTCTTTTAGTTTAAAACTGTCACCCTTTGGCTTGTCACAGCAGGCCCTGCTAAATAGCTGTCCCCAGCTTTCTGACAGTCCCCCTGAAGTCCTGAAAGGCCACCAGAAGGTCTCCCCAGCTGGAGCCTTCTCCTCTCAGGCTGCCCCAGCCCAACTCTCTCCTGCTGGGCTCCCAGCAGAGGGGTTCCCCCCTCGGGGCATTGCTGGGGCTCCTCTGGCCCCGCTCCAGCAGGTCCCTGGCTCTGCTGTGCTGAGGACTCCAGAGCTGCCCCAGCACTGCAGGGGGGTCTCCCCAGAGCAGAGGGGCAGAATCCTCTCCCTTGACATGCTAGCCATGACTGCTACCAGCCTTTCCAGGAGCAGCCTCAGACACCCGTTTGGTGTAGAGCAAATTTATCTGGTTAGGGAAGGCTCAGGTACATTTTGTCTTTTTGACAGATTCTGTGCTAACGAGGCCCCAGAGCAGCTCTTGCTCTCCTGCCACACCAGCAGGCGTTTCAAAAATGAACCGCCAGAAAACTTGCTGGCTGACAGGAAAATAACAATGCGTCTTTCCAAACCGTACTAAGCTCTGTGAATGTGATAATTTAATTCAGCATAAAGCAATTAGTCTGTATAAAGAACTATGAAGAACTTAAAATCTACTAAGTTGCCTTTTTTTTTTTTTTTAAATAGGTATTTCTAGCTCGTTAAGCACAGAACAACCCTTTACACTCAGCTTTTTTTGACTGCACTCCAAATCAGCCCCATCAACCCAGATTTTCTCAAATCTATAAAGAAAGTGAAATGAAACAAGGACAATGAAACAGTAAGTAGATCAGTCATTTCTGCTCAGCTTTTCAGGCTGCTATACTGGGTTTTTTTGGTTATAACATGCTGAAAACAATAAGCCACCTGAAAACTCCGGCTGTGATTTTAACGGATGCATTATTTTCCAGAAAATTGAAAATTCTGTTATAAAATGAAGCTTTATCAGGCTTTTTTGTGTGTATATATCTTCATACCTAACCTGATATTCTTCTTAGAATTGGTAAAGCTGAAAAGGGTTCATTATTTGGATAAAAAAGGAGACAGCCCTGCCAGCATCAAGCCTGGCACGCAGGAGTCGGCACGAGAGACTGAAACACCTCCTCACTGGCGTGCCATGGTGTTGATTTCAGAAGCAGTTATCTATTGTTTTAGATAAAGTCTGTGCTCCTGCAGATCTGGGGGTACATTAAAACATTTGAGTGCTCCGTCTGTGCTGCCACATGGCTTTTCCAGGAACTCCAAGCAGTGCCAAGGTGGTTGGACTCTACAAGCAGGCAGGACGGATGAAATCGGTTACCCCGTGTCTTCACGGCGAGGGTGGCTTTCCCTGGTCGCAGGCAGCGTGCTTTCTGCAGGGCTGGGGACACTGGCAGATTTTTTTAATGAACATTTGAATCTCTTATTTATGAGTGCAGTCCCTGATGTCTAAATCCAAGGGCAAGCCCAGCCATGCTTGACTGGGTCCCTCAGGAGAGGGCTCAAAAGGATCTGCAAGCGGAGGGAGCCGAGACTTTCTGCTTGACCAGTCCTGCCTGTCAGGCAAGGACAAGTATTCAGGGGCTAAACATTTGCCTGTTCTAAATGTCCTTGCCCCAGACATCCTTTGCTAAGGAGAACCATGTGTTAGCCCACTGCTCTGGCGTGACTGTAGCTATCTAGTCATTGAATCCTGGGTTGAGTTTTGGATCCCTCCTTCTCCAAGAAGGACACTGAGGGCCTGGAGCATGGCCAGAGAAGGGGAACGAAGCTGGGGAAGGGTCTAAAGCACAAGTCTGGAGAGGAACAGCTGAGGGACCTGGGGGTTTTGAGCCTGAAGAAAAGGAGGCTCAGAGGAGACATTCTGGCTCTCAGCAACTCCCTGCAAGGAGGCTGGAGCCAGGTGGGGGTTCGGGTTCTTCTCCCAAGGAACAAGCAACAGGACAAGAGGAAACCACCTCAAGTTGTGCCATGGGAGGTTTAGGTTGGACATGAGGAAAAATTTCTTCCCCAAAGGTTTTTCCAGGCCTATCCCGGGCTGCCAATGGCAGCGGGGGAGTCCCCATCCCTGGAGGGGTTTCCAAGCCATGGAGATGTGGTGCTGAGGGACATAGTTCAGTAGCGACCTGGCAGGGCTGGGTTAATGGTTGGGCTCAATGATCTTAAAGGTCTCTTCCAACCAAAATGATTCTGTGATTGGTTCCAGGATTCTATGAAAAAAAAAAATAACAGATGTTCACAAAATCTTGTTAGAGCATATTTTTTCCAAGTTACCAAAGTGGTTATAATTAGCCTATCAATAATCAATTGAAGTGTAACTCCTGGATTTTACATAATCATTATATGTGTGATTTTGACTGCTGGATTAATAACCAGTGTTTCTCTGTTTACATACTTTTTATTGTGTTGAATGATAAACTATACCTATGATCATAAAATAAATTCCCTTTTCTCAAAACCAGTTATTGATTTTGTTGTCCTGTAGGCAAGAAAGACTGCTGAGGAAGTGAACAAAGAGAAGAGACGTAAGTAGTTCTGGATAAAAAAGGAGCTGTTCAGAGCAGTAACGTCTGCAGGTGACAGAGGCTGTCCTTCCACACCCAATGGCTGATTTCCTGTAGTGCTTTCCTTGGGTAAGATTTAGAATCACTTTTGCTGATAAATTGTTTTAAAAATTCTTAATTCAGGGAATAGGGTTTGTTCTTTTCTAGTGACTGTCTTTCTGAGCAGCTTTAGTGACCCTGAAATGAAAAGGCTCAGAGCCTGTTTACACTTGTATTCGGTCACGGGGCACTAAATTTCCCTGCACAGGCTCTCAAAACTCAGCTCAGCATTTTCAGCTGCACGTCATACAGAGTATTCAGGCTGAGCCCATCCACATACCAGGATGGAGCTTTATTCACGGACTGCTTTTGATATGAAGTACTTCTAAATGTCAAAGATTCTTAGATAAATGTAAGATTTCTTGCAATTATTCCTGTCCGAGAAGGTCATCTAGATCTACAATGTTAGGTCTTTTTAGTAACTAAAAGAGGCATTTTTTTAATTTTTTTTTTTTCCTTTCTTGCTGCAAGAGTTCAATTACTTTTCCATATCAGTGGAGATGTGATGGTATGAAGATAAAGCTGAAATGTTTTATTTTATGAACTGTTGGGCTATGAGCAGGAATCAGAGCATCACCTCTGAATCTGGTTTCTCCTGGCCCATACTGGGAAAAGTTTGCACTGTAGCAATTCAGAGGTAAATTCATCTCATGCTGACAGGGTGTCTCTCGTGCCTTCTGTCCTTCACTTCAGTCTCTTATGACCTTGTGGTAGTTCAATCTTGTCACCTAAATCCAGAATAACTCACAACAACTGTTTCTAGTATTTAATTTACACCGCTATCAAGACCATTGTTCAAGAATTGGTGCATAGCAAAAGACAGTTATTGCTGTTGTTAAAAATACTTAATTATTATAGTTCTAAGCAATTGGAAATGACAATTGGATAGATATTTTGAGAGGTTTTGTCCCCTAGATTTTTATTAAAACAGAATAGAATCTTGCATTACTCAAGTCAGAACTAATCAAATCTGAACAAGCTTTCAGAAAGCTTGTTTAAAGCAAGTACACGTTATTAATAAAATGTTAAACAAACAGCATGCAATACCATCATCTTTGCTGACTGATTGCTTTTTGCAGTCCTGAAAGTAATGGTATTCTTAATTAAACACAGTGCTTCCTGGTCTCATAAAGGCTGCCCATTTGCTATGTCCAAGTACTCACTGAGAGAGGATGTAGGTTATTCGATGTAGGTTTTTTTAGGGTGTATTTTTTTTAGGCTATTGCATCCTGGGTGTCAGTCATCTTTTACAGATAGGTAAAATTGTCACATCCTTAATCTAAAGCTTTAACAACTCAATGAAATGTGAAGAATACTTCAAAAGCCTTCAATAATTTTTTTAACAAATATGTTTTATTTAACATGTTATGGCATAAGATTGAACTCAAAATTAATAAAGTAAAATATATGCAATTGGAGATATAATAAAATCCAAAAAATAGTATTTTAAAAGTAACAAAATCCCCTCAACAAGTTGTTATATTCTCTGTGCTTTCATTATTATTATTTCAAACACGGTGCTTATTCACTGCATTTCAGCTGTAAAGCTTCTGCTTTCACCTCCAGCTCACTTAATCTATTATTAATGCCTTTAAAACATGCAAAAAATACATCTTCCAAGAAGAACAGCCACATAGCCATGGAGCTACAGAACTCACTGCAGGAATACCAATAAATAAGTCATCAGTTAACAGCAGTTAATTACAATTTAAGTCTTGGCTGGTGGAAATGGGCAGACACTGACTACAGTGGAACCCAAATGCACCAGCTGACTGACAGCTTCCAGGTTCCAAGCCATGGCAAGTTGCTTTGTCTCTCCATAAAGCAGAGTATTGTATAGCTCAGTAATATTTCACTATAATTCTTACACGTCTGTAAGAAAGTTACATTTTCAAAGGCAATATGTTGATTTTTGAGTCCATCCAAATATATACATTTAAAAATAGGTTTCTCTGAACAGTTAAAAAAACCCTTGGGTCAAATTCTTGTATTACATGAAAAAACACCACAAGGTGCCCATCCACGTGTCCATATACACGCAGAAGGAAGCCCCCCGTGGCACGACCAGCTGCAGCTGTGTGTCATTTCCAGCTGTGGACACGGGCCTGTGCTGGGTCCCACAGCACATATATGTGAATGTAAACATTATCCCTTGCTTTGAGAGACCCCACTAATGGAAGTCTTCCAGTTAGAGACAGGAGTAAGGCCAGGACTGTCAGGAAGTGGAGTGTTATTTCAGGCACCTGTATGTGGACCTGGACCAGCCCCACTGCAGTTGCAGAATCAAAGCTTTATTGCAAAAAGAACAGACTATTTAACACCAAACTGGCAACAAATTGGTGAATCAACTGTATGGACTTTTGTAGAGCACATATTTCCATTTCCCACCAAGTAGATCTGGTAGAAACAATACCATATTTCCCATTAGCTTCTATAATTTTGAAGTAGCCAAGCTTACAATGACAACTGAACACACTGAAAGGCATCGGCGCTGGGAGTAAAATGCTGACTTCCATCTCCTGGGAAGAGCTCTCAGTGACATTTCTTCAGCAGATGCAGAGTTATATTTTTAACTGCAAGCATGGTCTCCGTGCAGGTTGGTTTGATCAGCGACTCGGGC
>NW_008596070.1:16358-20387 GCF_000691845.1 Merops nubicus
AATCCAAAATGGCCGGTGTCACGCAGCTCAAACGCAAACGCATAGGGGATGCCGGTCTTGTAGGCCCAGTCCATAGAGCTACCAGAACTCACATCTGAGAGAGGAAATGCAGAGAAAATGGTAAAAAAACATTTAAATGCAGGCCATGTTGAAAGCACTAGAGTGTTCTTGTGGTATTTTGTCCCTAGGATGCAGTGAATATAGTTGCAGCTCCAGATGTTGCTTTCCCTGATCCTGAACACCCTTCAGAGAATGTCCTGGGTGCAGCACCTGCTGAAAGGTGCTGAGCACAATATGGATTAGAACCTTGACTTTCACAGGAAAAAAAAAACAAACTGACTTTTTTGTGTAAAGCAAAACTTTAATAAAAGAGAACACTTATAGTAAAACACTGTTCTTGTCCCCAGGCAGCTGCAGCCTAAAGCTTTACTTCCACAAAGATCTCCCAGCTGGACTGGAGCTCTGCATGCTCCTAGGTTTAACTGGGTTTTTTTAGGCAGTTCCTTTGCAGGGGGAAGGGAGAAAGCTGATAAGGTAATCTACATTCCCCTTTTCAAAGTGCTTTTAAAATTCTTTTCTGCCTGGTTTTCTCACCATTTCCTTACAGCAGGAGAGCATTTGCAGAGGTGGTGACTAATATTAACAAACTTTCCCAAGGAAGTGTGCTTCTTATGTTTTTGTTATCTCCCTATGGTGATTACCCAAGACACTTGTATTTATACAAAGATCCATCTCTCCTGTGGCCTGCTGTCTTCCGTGTGGTTCTGGCATTAGTTCACACAGCACTTCCTCTGCCACAGCCACCAGCCACACTGCAGTGAGCATGAGGTGATGGCTGTGCTGTGGGATGGTGGCCCACGATGGAGTGGAGCTCCAGCCAAAACACAGCAGCAGAGGAGATGCAGGAGCCTACTTGTGAAAAATCTTGCTATTTACTTCATCTTCTCACCTTTTCCATGTCTGTTGTTGTTACTGAGAACATTCAGGCCTCACGGTATCAGTATAGAAGAAAAGTGTCTCAGTGAAACCTGTTGGACTTCTATTTTATTTTACCTGTCTGTGTGAAGAGCTTGCCTGAGAAATGTTGTTACACATTTAACAGGTGTATTTTGAAGGTATTTTGTTATAGGGAAAAATGCATTTGAAATTTCTCTCTGAAAAGACTTCCATATAAAGATACTATCATTTATCATCATGTAGACACAGACACTTGAAACCCAGCTTTTAAAGACATCACCCTAAATTTTAGAAAGAGCTCTATGAATAGCTGGATCTAGCACAACTGCACAGAAGGAGAGGCACAGTAATGGTGAAAAATGAAACCTACTTTGCATTATTTCCTCTCAAATAGTTTATAACTTACTAGCACATTTGCATTTATAGTGTCTGATAAACTTTTTAAGAACTTGCTTTATCTTTGTTTTTTAAAAAAATCTGGTTTTATATCTTCCAAACATGTTATTTGCTGGCTTTTGCCTCTCAAAAGCATTGCATTTTAGTCTCTTTTATTGCATCAGTTGAGTTCATCTTACTGCAATCAACCGACTGAATCAGTTACAAAACGTCACCTTCCACCCTCCTCCCCACCCGCAACTGGCACAGGCAGCGTTTGCTGCCTTTGCTGTATTAAAGGGTCATCTTCTTAACACAGAAAGGTCAAAGTCACAAACCTGAACCAGAGGAAAACTTACACAGTGTGCTGGAGGCAGGACCGTACCTGTACCTCACACCATAGGCAGACTGGAGAGCGTTGACAGCATTATAGGCTGCTGATTCCTGGAGGAGAGAGCGAGAAAAACAAATACATAAATTAGACTCTGAATTAAATATTGTAATGGGATTGGAACCTGAGATCTGGATCATTGACTTCAGGCACAATGCTGCGTTCTCTGAGTCCGTGGCAGCTAATTTAAAATTATTTTAGAGGCTAAATGCGTTATCCTTTATATTGACAGCAGTTCCCTCATTCCCTGAAACACTTGGTTTGGTGTTTCCATGGCATAAAGAAGCTCACTGCACTGTAAACCATCAGCTATCAAGTGTCTGTAATTATGGGTACGTATACCAATTTATTGACAGAACAAATTTAGGCAATGTGAGACCATAAGATTAAAAAAATCTCTTTTTTATGCCATTTAAAAGCCACATGCACATCTTCTGCCAGTACCTGTGGATGCTTTTCTCAGTCCACTAAACCTCATCTCTGCTGGGCTTGTGAAGGAGAAGCGATTTCTTGGTGACATTCCATAGTGGTTCAGGGAGCAGAGTGGGAAGAAGGAAGGAGACAGATCCCACTCCCAAAGCTCTGAATGGACAGGTTCACTGCTCAGCTAACTGGTTTACTGCTGGACCAGATTATGTAGGTCTGGAGAACTCTTTCCACTATGGGAGAAATGCAGTTTCAGTACTGTATGGGGAAAATCAGCACCTACGTGTCAACATCCATATGGATGCAGTCCATTAGGAGGTTCATGGCATCCTGTGGAACTCAGTGCAGAGCATCTGGCCCAGGGCAAATTCTGAGGATCACACATGGACAGTGCCTCCAGCCACAGGGAAAGGACACACGTGTTCACAAGGGAAAGGAATATTATGACCCCAAAGAAAAGCATCCTGGAGAATGTACAGTGAAGGCCAGGAGTATCTAGGAAAACACTGAGACAGCTCCCTGTAGAGAGCAGGAAGTGAACGTCTGTGGAACTAGAAACTACTGGATTTTGAACCACTGGGTAAAGCAGCAGTGGTTGTTCTAGCTGTTCTATTTCTGTAAACTGAAGTGCTGTAGGTTTCTGTTTATGCAAGTCTTCATCAACCTGGTCCTCACCTTGTTACTCATCAGGCACTAGGTGAATGCACTGGCCAAGGATCACTCTCTACCTGCCTTTCTGTTCATACCTTCTCTCTAACCTTCCACTTGTTTGACATATTGCCAGGAACTGGGATGAAACCTCGGGCTGGCATTCCTACTCTTGGTCTTTAGAGAAGCCAGGGAAAACTGCTTTAAAAAGTCATTCCAGAAAAAAAATTTTTACTTACTGGCCAGCAAGTAGGTCTTTGGAGAGTTTATTTTACACTGAGAACTGCTCTTAGCAAATGGAAGAGCACTTTTTTGCTCCACTATAAATATCTATTAGATTTTTTATTTGTTTCTCAGCATGGATGATAGTGATGGAGACTCTCACATTTTCACCTCAGCCCTTTTCTTCCTCTGGCCACCTCCATGAGAGTGTGTGGAGACAGGGACCGCTGAAGTCATTGCTGCTGCTGGGAACTTCTGCTGGGTTGGGATGTGGTCACCAGCTGGTGTGAGGGGTAACCTCTGACTCGCCCTCACACCAAAGATGAGGAGGTGGAAGGAGGTCCAAGGAAGGGGGAAGTGCTGTCACTTGGGACTCTTCCTCCTCTTACAGATTCCTCAACTTCTGTGAGTCATGGCACACAAGACCCGTGGTGGGACTGGAGGTGCTGGACCCTGTGAGGGCAGTGGGGTAGCAGTATGAGGCCACAGTGGTGGGAGTGGGACCTTCCAGGGCTCTGGGGAGCTCCAGCTCCAGCTGGAGCCTGCACTGAAGCCCCAGGTACCAGGCTCAGCTGCTCAACAGAAATTTGGCAAGCAGCCATGCTCCCATGGTGGTGGTGTGGAGCTGGAATGGCCTGACAACAGACCTGATGCCATGGGAGAGGAAGGCGAGGCTCTGCTGAGGGAGCTGAGATGGGTGGAGAGCAACGTCCTGGTAAACACACCATGGAAAAGAGAACATAACCACAAAGGAGAAGAATCCCCATGCATGAGCTACACCTCATACAATAATGAGACAACAGAAGCAAGCCCTGGTGAAATCTTTCTGAAGAAATAGTTTGGCAATGTCCATTTAAAACCAGCACAACAGCACTGGGTTCTATACAGAGGCAGCAACCACCTGGAGGCCAGACCAAGGGTGACCCAAGTCCATGTCCACCATGCAGGCAGGTGGCCCTGAGCACTGTGAACTCCATGCTCTTAGCCTTGAGGGGTGCTGCCTGCTTCCA
>NW_008596071.1:0-12333 GCF_000691845.1 Merops nubicus
CCCGCACCGGGACGCGGGGGCGGTGGCAGCGGGAAAGGGGGCTCTGCGTCCTCGCCGGGGCGCTGGGTTGTGTGTGGGCAGCTGCGTTCTCGCCGGGCGCTGAGGCGTCGGAGGGGAGGGGAAGGGAAGGGAAGGGAGCCGGGCTCCTGTCAGCTGCGTGGCCGCGAGTGGCGAGGGCGGCGGGCCCACTGCTCCCGCTGTGCACGCTGGCTTTGCCTTAGCGGGGCCGTTCGATAGGCCTTGCGGGGAGATCACAGTGCTTGCTGTTGCCTCTGCCTTTAAAAAGCTTGTTAGAGGCCTGCTTTATAATGCTTGCTCTGCTCAGAAATGAAATGAGACTTTTTTTGCCTTTCTAGCATGCGTTTTCTTGCTCAGCAGCTGATAATGCTGATATTAGCATTATCAGAAGTTTCCTCGTGTGAATATAGAGAGGGTGAGCATTTCTGGGGCCTGCCTTATGTCACCATAATACATTTTTTTCTGCCGTTTTTGTTGTTGAGCAGATTGAGGTTTGTGTGTTTCTCATATGTTGTCATCTACTTCCTTTCCTGGAGTTCCTACCTCCCACACCCTTCTTTCCACCATGGGTAGGTGGGGGAATGTGCAATGCATTTATTTATATAGTCTTTCTAAAGCCAGAAAGCAGTCCTTCAGTAGACTGCCTTAGCCACTGCTGCTGGGGATGTGCTTTTAGGCTGTCAATGATAGTTCAGGAATGTAACCTAATGTTTTATCTAGAGGTAAGTTTTGTGGTTTGGGGTTCATTTTCATGTGGTAGGGGCTGAAATTTAACGTTGTGTTCTTGGCTGTCAGACTAGAGATCAAGCACAGTTATATGAGCTTTATAGGTGATGTTATAAGCCAGTAGGGCACTTCCCAAGGTGTAGAAGAGATAATACCTACAAGTTCTGTGAAGCCAGAGAGTTGTGCTCAGATGTTGAATGGTGTTTTTTCACTGATAGTGTATATAAAGAGAAACGCGAAGGTGAAATGTAACTGTTTATGTCAGATGGACTATCTGTTGTATATGTGGAAGTTAGGTGACAAAATTAAGGGCTGTTCAAGTGTGTATCTGTGGCCATGCTGGTGTGCGACTCGATTGTCTTGGCTGCTTTTCCACTGTCACAGACTTGTGTTTGTGAATGTGAAGTTCTGATAGCTTATTTCAGCCTTTAAAAAAGCATATATTTAGAGTCTATGGAATTAATACAATTAGTAGGCCCAAGAAAGTACATGGTACAGTACATGAAAGATTAGGAGCTGCTGCCAAACTTACAGCACTACTGTGAGGTAAAACTGTTCATTAATGTCCAGAATTAATTAGAGGGTGTTCAGAGTCCAGCTTTTAGTAGTGGCTCTGATATTTGTAAAGAATTATTCTGGAAGAAAATAAGTTGTCATAACTTCATAAACGTTTGGACTTCCTACAGCAGCAGTACCACTTTCTCTAGTAGAATCTGGGACAAACCTAGAGAGACTGGACAAAATGCTGCCTTGAATTCTTGTTCGGTCCCAATGTCTGCTCTGGAACGGTCACCTGGAATGCCAGTATCTTGAAGGAAGGGGTTTTAAGAAGCAAGGATAAGAATGGTTCAAATAATACATTTCCTGACCTCAGGAGGTTGTTTTTAATGAGGGTTTTTTTAGTAGTGAGTCTTTTTACTATAGATGTAAACACTAGCTCTGTAGTCATAAACTTTGCTTAAATCGTTTTATTGAAAACTTGAGGTAAATGCAAGAAGACTGAGGCCTAAAGAAATGGTTGTTATTTTTTTAAAGATATAATACTGAGGCAGATTATGAAAAAGTTGAACACTGAGGTCTGGGGAAAGAATTATTAAGGAGTCCATGGGGAAACAGCAAAAGCAGCTAAAAAAAAATGGTAACTGTGTGTTCCAGGCAAAGCTGGTTTCTGCTTATCGCAGTAGCAATGGTCTTCTGCTTCTTCCATTGATTGTCTGTTCAGAACATTGGGGAAAAAAAAAAAAAAGCTTGTTTTTTTTCCTGATTGTTGATATTATTTAATTTTCTTGGTTTTCTTCTCCCTTGTTTGCTAAGTGAGAGGTAGAAATTCTCTCGTTTTGCTTGAGGAGAGGAAGTGATTCTTCCCCTGACTATGCTGTATACCTTCCATGACTAACATTCAGTGACAGGCAGAGGTTCTTCATACTACCTCATTAACTGGCAGGGTAAATGAGTAGTCATATACTTGTAGGAAACTTCTGTACCTCTTCTCTCAAAGGAAGAGCTCAGTGGCTTTCCCTGAGCCTTCTGGTTTTACTTGGGTAACTGAAAAATGTTCTGAAACTTGTTGCCTTCTAAGGAGCCTCAGTTGCTGCAGAGGAACTGCTGGAGAGTAAGTTTTGTAAATAGTTAGCCAGCAATTGCAAGGAGCCTGGAAAAAAAAAAAACAATTGTATTCAGGTTGAGGGCTGACCTCAATCTTGTAGTTGCACTGAAATGAATTTGCTGCTCAGATTGTAGCTGGGAACAATTTACCTGCTGCCAAGGATACTTTGAAATTGGCCTTGCTGAATAGGTGCCACTTCAGGATTTTGCTTAACTCACTGCATGTTTTAGAGGTTCATGTAATAGGAATAG
This sequence comes from Merops nubicus, assembly GCF_000691845.1. Classification (NCBI taxonomy): domain Eukaryota; kingdom Metazoa; phylum Chordata; class Aves; order Coraciiformes; family Meropidae; genus Merops; species Merops nubicus. The sequence continues at coordinate 2,602 of NW_008596071.1, forward strand.
CATCTGTGCTATGGAGTCTGTTTCTGTGCTCAATTTAACAGTTGCAAAACTGATGAGAAGCTGTCCGAGTTTTTTTCTTAAGATTTCCTTTTTTCCTACAAGAATAGGATAAACAGGGTTTGCATTCTTTCAAAGTCTAACTAGTCACTTGTACAGAAAGAACACTGAAAGAAATAACTAAAAGTCCACAAAAAAACCTTCAGATGCATGCTTCAGAGCAGTTGTTGCCAAACCTTTTTTTATTCATGCACTCCTCTCAGTAAAAAACAATTTTGAATGTGCATCTTGAGTGCTTAACTTAATACGTGCATGTACTAGTGTACTAACATACTGTGTATGACATTAAACATGCACAAAAACAGAAATGGAGAAAGAATGAGATAAAGGCAAAATAAACACAATGAAGGAAAGTTTTGTGTATTAAGGGTACAAAAAGTATTTTCTTCCTTCACACCCAGAGGGTTGGCTAGTGCACCCCCTGAGCTGTGCACACCCCACCTTGGAGATCACTGCTCTAGAGCCTGCAGACTCTTAGTAGCTGCTTTGTTGTGATGGTGCGTGAAGCTTGAAGAGCTTGGCAAGAGCTGGAAGGGAGCTGACTGCAGTGTCGGTTGGGGCATTCGTCAGAGCTTCAGGAGATTGCCAGCCGCTTGCACTTGCTGGATTTTTGGCTATTTCCCAAAGGTGAATGACCGTTCTGACGTTGAAACCAAGTATTTTTTGTCTGGTAATAGCAGTCCTTTAGCTTGATAGGCTGTTGGTTGATTTGTTCTTCTAATACAACAAAACTTCGTCGCTGTTGGGCTCCTTCAAGTTAATGACGTTCTTGCTGAATCACACTGCGTGGCTCTTCTTGTTTCTCTCTGTAGTGCTCTGCTGAAAAATGGTAATGCTCACAAAATGATAGGATCTTTATCCAGCATGTGGTAGGACCTTTTTATCTAGTTTAGGCTGTCAGAATACTTTTGCTATTTTTAAAGACTCATTGAACAGTACTCTTTCTAATTGAGGAAAAATGAATACGTTTTAAAGCTGATTTTAATTATATATGAAGTGGTGGATGTTTGAAACAAGTGTTCAGCTCTGTGAAATGCTGTAGAGTCCTACCTGGGCATGAAGAGCACCCAGCAGTGTCTACAGCTTAGCACTGGTTGTAAGCAAAGCTTTCTGTACAACATGGTCAGCTGCCCGTTTCAGCCACAAGTAGTTTTGCGTATTTTTTTCTTTTTGATATGTCACTGTAGCTCCATAATTAGTTTAACAAATGGTGGTATTAATTTCCAGTTGGCCTTTTCAGAAGAGGTTTGTACATTTAGGCAGCCTTAGTAACAGACTCAAAAATACTTTCTAAAATTTAACTGGAAAAACAAACTAAACAGCTTTAATCTCTTGAACCAGGTGTGCAAACATAACATCGGTGACTTTGTTCAGTAGTTGAGCTTTGACTAATGAGCTGTTCCTAGGTCAAAGTGTGACCTTCCATGTTGTTTTTTTTAATTGAGACTTTTAGAATAGTTGCTGTAACTGTTTCTTAGAAGTAGAGCTACTGCTATGAGTGACAGGTACGTATTAGTCAGCAGTTCTGTGAAATAACAAGGTTGTAAGTGATCCACCCTCAGTCACATTATCGATCTTCACTGCAACCTCATCTGCCTAACTTAAAAACTAAGTTAAGTTAAGCTGATATTTGTTGTTGCTTCAATACTGTTTTGGAACCACTGTTTCAAGAACAATTGTTCAAGTACAACTTCTTAATAACCAAGCTGGTTCCTTCAGAGGGCATTTAAATGATGCAATAGAAATGAAATAGGTTTACTTACTTTCAAGGAAGAAGAGGAAACATTTACTGAGCTCTACCTTGTGTTGCTCAGATGTCTCTTGCCTTTCAATTTAGGTAACCTTTTGCTTTGCATATGAAGTAACAATAAAATTGTTCTTTGATGTGTGTGCATGGATACCATACCCTATTTATATTTGACCTTGTGTAGTCTGTTGTGAAGTCGACTTGCCACAAATTGGAATCAGTTAGTAAAGCCTTTAGTAAATAGGTAGAATGGTCTAGTGCTAGAATAGCTAGTGGTCAGGCATATAGCCTGATTTAGAGCAGACAAAAACACCCTAGCTGGTGTAGCTGTTAAAAATAACATTTGCTCCTGCAGTAACAAGTACTGTGTAAGTGTTTTGTATATATTAGCAACAGCACACAGGGTAATGGTTAGGTTAACCCTGTCTTAGATTTCTCCTACTCCAGAAGTATCTCTGAATCTCTTGACAAGCCCTAGGTTTTGAAGTTATAGGAGTGGCATTTAGTTTTCAACTGACATTATTTAGGATGGTAGAATGCAATTTAAACACGATAAATTCAAATTTGTCTCATAGTTTCAAAATAGAAAGGACCAGCAAATATCTTAAGTGTGTATGTCCTTTTACTGTATTTAAAAATTACTTATATGATGATCTCAAGTGCTGAAATTCAGCTGTAGAACTTCTTATGACTTACCAAAATCAGCCTTATCTGTTAGATTCTTCAAGCTGATAAGCATTGTAGTCTCTGCCAAAAATGCAGCTAGCCTTGTTTTTTTCCTTATGCCTCTTTTGGTGCTTTTTTTCCAAATTGATGTTTGTTCTTATGTTCTCTTGGTCACTCCTTGCAGGGTCTGTTTCATCTGGGATACTCTGCCATCTCCACTAGTTTTCCTGAAGGGTTCTACACATTTTCATTTTTGGACCTGCAGGGTCCTGTAGCTGCTTACCCACACCAACCATTCTAGATCCTTTTTAATCCTGTGTCTGCTGGCTGTTAAACTTTTTGAACTTTGCATCTTCTTCAGTATGCTCAACAGACTTGAGTTGCACTGTCAAACTTCTCATCACCTTAGTTTTGCAGTTTCACTTGTGAATCTTAGCATTTTTTCTTAATTTTTATTATGTTATTACAGCTTAAAGTTGATCCTCATCCTTTTAATTGTTCTAAAGGTTATACTTCAAATAACAACGTGGAAATTGATTTCTGGAATCTGGCTTCTGAGATTGGCCCCTTCCATTGCAAACATCTGCGGTTGCTCTGTTACAGTAATAGTCTTCAAAACATAATCTTCAAGTGTCATGTTTGTAGCTCATAGTTTGTCACTTCAGAGGTTATTTATCTCTGGTAAGATACTTGCATAAGGATGAAAAGTATGTAAGTTTCGTTTGCTGACAAATGCTTACGGAAAGTTAGAGTATAAGTTTCTGGGAAGTTTTGTTGTTACTCAGTATTTGTGCAGGTAGGCTTTAACAGATAACCATAATATACCAAGTGGTGTATCTCAGGTACAGGCCACTAACTTCTCTGAGTTCAGATACCTTTTCTAGTCACAGTGCAGCTCTCCAGCCTGTCAACATCCTAACGCCACTATAGGGCATCACACATCTCAGTGTGGCAGGAGGGGGGGATTTCTAAACGGAGGAGGAGTTAGCAGCAGCTTTGCTTAGTCATCTGTTTATATTTTGAGTTTTTATTTTGGTTTAAGTGAGTTCTGTACTGTAGAGAGGGATGCTGTAGCATCTTCTTTCAAATGCAGGGTGAGGGGTTTATCAAAATGAGGTGATATCAGATACTGATGACTGGGAACAGTCACATTTCAGCTGTGGTAATTGTAGAGTGTTTCAGTCAAGATGATAATACAAACCAAGTTGTTGGAAGCACAGTGGGTAGCTCATTTAAGTTACAGGAACAAAAAAAATAAGAGACACAATTCTGCAGAACTATGATAAATAGTAAAAACTATGATAAATAGGCTTTTCTGGTATCTTTTCCCTCCTTTTCACCTCTATGCCTTTAGGTCTCTGCTTAATAGCCTTTTTTTTTTTTTTTTTTTCTCTTCCCAATCTTTCTAATCACCTGTCGTATGGTAGCCTTTTCAGAGAAGAAGGATGACAGTTAAGCAAGGCTTGCAGCTCTTGAATAGTATCTTAAAGACAAATTTATTTCTCACAGTTCTGAAGATAAAGGTTTGGTTGTGCTGGCCAGGCAAAATTAATTGGCATTCTATAAAGAACAATGTTTAATTGTAAGTGGGGTGGTATTAATGAAACTGTCTGGTTGCTACTGAAGCTGTTTCTACTAATGTTGCTTTGGCGGCTAAAAGCCTTAGGTTCCATAGCCCCTTTTAATACATAACTTTTTAAGTAGTTTAGTTGGACTGGAGGAATTCAGACCGTGCACTAACATAGAGAATTGATTTGAGGTTTTCTAAAAAAATTTCCACACTTTTTTGCAGTATTGGACACAAATTATGTTGCCGTAATTTAAGGGGAAGAGGATCATCTGTGAAACATTTGATTATTCCTGATAGCACTAACAAGGTCTTTCTGAAGTGCATTAGACAACTTAGTACACTAGAGTATTTCAGAATCATGGTACAATATTACAGATAAACTTATTTTTATTGTTGAGAAAAACCTTTTTATTTTTTACTGACTTACAACATCTCTTCTAGATGAAGAGGGAAATCAAGATGAGTCACTGGAGTCACAGGTGAGGAAATAAGTTTCTAGACATGTTTTTCTTGTGGAGTGAGAACAAAGGCTTGGAATTCAGAACTGTGGTTTGGTTCCTGATTTGAACTGTTCTGTAGCTCTTACTGTCTCATTTCTTCTGTGCATCAGAAGAGTTAATGATATCTTACATCTCAGAATTATTTTTTTTTCAAAGAACTGAGAGGGATAGAGTCAATGAGAGCTGACAGAGATAGCTTAACTTTTGATGCTACTGTTTAAACTTAGTATGTTAATTAAATATATCTTTTAAAAGTAATGTGGGTTTTTTTTTCCAAGTGCTGCTGTTCAGATTCTAATCTTCTAAATTGTGGCCCATTTCCTTCAGGCTTTATCTGCAGAGGACCAGGTAAAGGACCATTCCACAGGAACTCCAGTGGTAGCAGGTCAGATCTTTCTTGAATCGGGGAAATCAGACTCTCAGTCAGAGGATGAAGAGAACTCTCACAATCAAGAGGAGGAGAAAGATCATTCACTTCGAGAGTTGAACTCTCTAGACGTGTCAAATCTATTAAATAAGGATTTGGAAGAAGCAGAAGTGCAGAGTCCAGGTAACTGCTCACAGACTTTTGAACAAGTGGAAAGAAAGATGTATTAGGTGAACTTTGGTGTGTGGATGAACACAAACAGTAACTTTGAACATATGAAATAACTAGTTGTCTTAATCTTTCTGGAATGGAATGGTAGTTGCTGCCTTTCCCATTAGAAAGTAACATCAAAAAGTTTTGAAATGTATTGTGATGGAAATCTGAGAGGTTATTTTTAGAGGCATTTGAAAGTTTTTTTACAATCATTGTTTCCATTTTGTTGGAAAGCTCCCACTATCACATGGAGAAAGCCTTGATTTCTTGAAGTAGGACTCAAGCACACATACTATGCTGTGTGTATAGGTACACCAACCTTAGGAGGAGAAATTGCATCAGTGTTTCAGCCTGCTGACTCTTGCCTGGAGAGTCAGTTGACAGGGAAGGAACAAATTATGATGTATGACAAAGGAACAAAGTATGAGACGAGATATAAGTAAATAAGGAGAAAATATAGTGATAAATTACCATATAATTTATTCAGACATAGTAAAATGGGTAAATTCCTACTTGCACATTCAGTTTGACATGAGGTAATTTATCCTCTCAGTAAATTATGTGCCTCTGTTTGTATTTGTTCTTTAAGTACATGATAAAACAGCCGTAGTGAGCGTTTTATCCGGTGATCGCATTGCTCTGTTGCTTTAAGGGTTAGTATTTGTTACTGTCTGGGAGGAAAAACAGTTTTATGGTTGCATCTAGAATTTAAAAACTGGCAAAGGGGAGGACTAGGGCAGAGTAATTTCGTAACTGCAGAGCACTGTGTAAGTGATTTGTGTCCACTTGCAATACAGGAAATAAGGTACTAAAAGATGCAAGTAAAACTTCAAGTTCTAAAGTAGTGTTAAGATACTGGACATGCAGTTTGTCCAAATGAGTCATAAGGTCCCACCAATTGTAGTTATATGCACCCTAAGCATGACTTTGTACATTATTCTGTGGTTAAAGATGTCTAAAATGATTCCAGGCTAATTGCATTTGGACAAATTATTTTTGAATGCAATTTCTGAAAATAACATTTTTCTTTGTGTGTTATGGAATAATTAACTTGGAACATCTGCCAAGGAATCAAATTATGAAGAACAATTTGAACAGGCTAACTAATGCTGGAGATTTCCTTATGTTTCAAAAAAAATCAACATTCATTTTTTTAATTAGTATGATCTCTAGGCCTTACAATTATAGACCCTAGAAAAAAGAACTGCCTTTCTCTATAACCACAAGAATTACAAACTTAACTAGAAAAAACGCCACATAATTGACATTCTCAATTGTATGATTTTGCAGATGTCTTCAAATGAAGCTGAACCTAATTGCTTAGAGAAAGCGAAAAACCTTTATAGAAGGCTCATTGAAATAATTTAATTTTCAAAAACCAAAGAGGTTCCTTCATTTTCATAGAGGATTGATTTTATTTTAAAATATTGCAATATTGGAATGGGTAACCTTTGAAGTTCCAGGGCATGAGAAATTGTAAATCATGTTGTTCAAAGTAGTTTTGAATGCAACTGAAATATATTGATGAAATGAAGAACTTTTCAATGTAAGTATATGCAGCACTAGAAAATAACTAGACCCGTGGTGATTTCATTTAAGTCTTTTCTTACAGTTGTATGTTCTAAGCTTATTCCCTGCTGATGTTCAAGTACTTCCAGTATCCTATTTGGTGATGTGAGTGGTTCTGTCACGATCGTGCCTAACCCTAGGGCCAAACAGAATATATGCACTATAATGGGCTTCAAGGGTGGCCTGTTGCAGGAGAAACGGAGTGCAGAGAAGAGAAAGTGAAAGGAAGGACTCTTTATTTTGGTTGGCAGAAACAATGTAACAAATTTGCCTTCTCCTGTCTAAACAAAAATATTTCCTTTGCTTAGAACTAAGGAACACAAGAAACCACATAACTTCTGTTGAATTTCCCAGCTAAATAAGAATAATATTTTTTCAAGTGCTATTTAGGAAAAGAATTGCTCTTTCAGGCTTTTTTAAATTAGACTTTTTGCTGAAGACATGATTAAGTGCAGTTGATAGAAATTAAAACTGTCATAGGAGTGCTTCCCTGTGTGTAGAAGACGACTTTAATTTGTGGAACAAAGGAAAGCAGTCTCATTCCTGGGTGTGTCTTTTCAGCTCTGACAGCCATTGGGGGCACGGCGGACGGTGAGCGTTGCCACTTCCCCTTCCTCTTCCTGGAGAAGGAGTACGCGGAGTGCACCGCAGATGGGCGGGAGGATGGCAGGCTCTGGTGTGCGACAACCTACGATTACAAGAAGGATCAAAAGTGGGGCTTCTGTGAAAGTGAGTAACCTGATGTTTTCTACTTGTCCAAGGAATGCTTTCTTAAGCTAGTCCTGATAATGACCTTTATTTCAGGGTCTTGAAGGCCCTGTCATATATTAATAACCACTATGAACATTAATATACGAGTAATTATAAAGGCAAAGTTCTCATGATAGAAAAGTTTACAAAGCAAACACCACTTCCCTAAAGCTGTTTGGGAAATCTTGCAGTGGAGGCGTCTATAAAGCTCTTAGTTGCTGAGGCTGAGGGAATATAGGGGTTTGACAGTATTTTCCATTATACTTGCCAATTCGTTGCACAAAGGCAACCCTTCTCTAGGAACTATCCTCCTACAGGAGGAACCTTTCTTCCTTCCACTACTTGAAGCTGATTGCTCTTTGGAGCAACGAAAATAATATTTTTACAACACACATACATGAGAAATCACATGAGAAGAAACTGTCCTTCAAGATATCCGACAGCTCCTTTAGACAGCTCTTTGTAATCACTTGGGGTGTTTGTTGGTCTTTGGAAACATATTTCTGGCCATATTTTCCCATTAGAACCAATAGTAGTTTTGAGAGAATAGTGTTGAGCTGTGTAAGTGGTGCTCTTAATGTACTCTTCTTTTTTTTTTTTTTTTAGCTGAAGAGCAGTCTAATAAGAGAAAGCAGATGCAAGAAGCTGAGGATGTTTATCAGACTGGAATGAAGATCCTTAATGAAAGCAGTAAAAAGGCTCAGAAGAAAGAGTAAGTCTACCTTCTCCACCCCAACAAGAGAAGGATGGCATGGCTGGTCACTCGGGCTTAACCGAAAAATAAATAGTTGCTTTGGGACTTTCCACTTTATTTGACTTAGCGTCAGACTATGTTCTGTTTTCCTAGTTCTGAAAATAAATAGTAATTTCAGGGTATTTAGAAAAAGGAATTTCTGCCTTCTTTCCTCTGAATCTGCTAAAAAATAAAATATTAATTTCTGCAGAGCAGATGTTGTCAAAACATTGACTTAATGGAAGATGGTGCTACAGTTCTCCAGCCACAATTTATATGTGCAACAGAAAAAAAAAATGAGAACATGATAAAAGATGACTGTCCTTTTTCAAATGTATCTTACAGTTCGGTTCTCATTCTGCTTCAAAGATTAAGTGGCAAAAAACAGCATTTCTTGTCCTGCTCAGGTTTTTTTCCTACTTTCTGATGGTTTTGATCACCATAAAAATAGTACTTAACTTAACAAATTGTTTAAACTTTAATAATTAACATTGTATAAGAGAAAGGCGGTAATCCTTGTAGGTGAAACCAAAACAAAGAATTAAATGAGTGTTCTGTTCATTCCGATCTGTTCACTTTCTACTCTGTATATATCCAATTACTGATGAAATAGTTGTCAGCTTACCAGTATAAGAACAGCTGTGTTAATTTAGAGTTCCCTAGTACTCATATTCACAATTTCATCAGTAAGTGGTGACTTCAAGCTGCTGATTATTATGTGAGCACTATTACCGTGTTAGACCTGTTCGTGGAGATGAAGGAGAGTATTTCTACTTCATGTATCAGGGAAGAAGAAGCACAACTCTAAGTTTTCCACACCTTGGCAAAGACAAAGGGATATAGTATCTGTTTGATATTCTTTTGTATAAAATAGTGTAGGAGTTGTGAAACAATATTAGATATTGGTTCTCTTGAACTTCTCACACTGTCTTAGAAGGTTAAACTACTTGAGGAACCAAGTTTGTCTTAGCTTGTTCTAAAGGAAGAAAACAAATCTGAGAATAGAAGCGGGGAGAAGTAAAGGAAAATCTTGGAATACTGTCAGATATCCATGAGAAGTCAGGCTGAAGCATGCCTGACAGTACTGTGTTACCGTGTTTAAGGTTTTTTTGGTTCTTTAATTGCTGTGAAATTACTTTGAAACACTACTGTAGGTTCTGACACTGAAATAGAAGGGAAAGTTTCCAGAGAACTTTCCCATTACTAGCATGGCTGTTTCATTACAAAATTGATCATATATTCAGTTCTCCTGGACCCAACACAATGTTTTTATTGTAATGGTTTGATACTCAACAAACCAAAGAGGCTCTGTCATCTTTTCCAGGCTTCTTTGCTCTGTTGTGATCTCTGGAGCTGTTAGAGTAGTGGTCCTGCTAGATACTTAGTACAGGACTTAAAATTATTGCCATAAAAACATGATGTTGTAAGCTTTTTGTGTATCTGAAAGGGGAGGAAATGCATACTGCTCTGCATGGGGAATAGAGTTAACATTAAAATCCATCTGGTCTGTTAGCTAAATTATGTCAGTTGTTGCATAGATTAGAATCATAGAATCCTTTA
>NW_008596072.1:0-347 GCF_000691845.1 Merops nubicus
GGGATGAGAATTCAGCACCAAGTCATATGGATGGACCAACAGGTTTGTTCTCTTTGCCCTACCCCCAAGCAGGGATGTCATTTGGCAAGATTTGCGGCCTTGGCTCTGTCGAGTGATTTTTCCCTGGGAGATTATTATTATTGTAATTACAATTGCTTTTTAGAGCTATATAGCTAGTCTGCAGCTTAGTGTATTTATCCCCGGCAATCATAAAGAATCTGTATGTTGCATGTAAATAACCCGTGCTATTCGTGAATCCGACTGCTGTTGAGTGCAACTGAACCTACAGCAGCAGGCTGCTCGTGCATCTGGTGTCAGACCTATAGTCACAGCTCTCCTTGGAACCT
>NW_008596072.1:414-722 GCF_000691845.1 Merops nubicus
GACGGGCTAGAAAGCAAGGGGATTTGTTTCTCCCTTACCCACACCTACCCCCTTCCCTTCATGCAACATTTAAATTTGCGTCACGGGCAGGATTGCCATGGATAAACTACTGCAGAAACATAAGTGTGCACCATCCCAGGCAGGGATAGAATGGACCCAGAAATTTTGGAAAGATGAGGACAAGGTAGAAGAGTGAACAGAGCAATGTAGGAGTGAAAAGAAGCTGAAAAACGGGAAAGGTAAAGGAGTTATTTGTGCAGTCTTGTGCTTACTTATTTTGGGGGCAAAAGGAAATCAACAGCTCCCCA
>NW_008596073.1:0-4029 GCF_000691845.1 Merops nubicus
TTTGTTTAAAAACACCGAAGTTTTAAAACCTGTAAAAAGGGAAGGAAAGAAAACTATCCAAAGATGTCCTGAGACGACGCGCGTGGAGAGGAAGAGAACGGTTCTAGGGGATGGCAGCAGCGTTCCCATCCCCTCACACCCTCTTCGCTCAGCAGCCAGAGCCCCGGACAGGGAACGAATCCTCTTCTTGGCCTTCAAAGAAGCAGCTTCCAGGAACCTGTGGGTGTGACTGCAAGCAGGGCAGGGGCACGGGCACTGCTCCTCCCAACGGTACTCGGCACCCCTGAGCAGAAAAACAAAACCCCATCAAACCCCAAACCACCTCCCCAGCTATCTCCTCCTCCCCGGAAACTGGACTCAGTTCCTCATTCAGGTGTCTATGCATCTCTAGCAACTTTGAAAACAATACCAAAGACAGACAAAAACAAAAAAAAGAAAAAAAAAAAGAGAAAAACAGAAAAAGAAAGAGGCAGGCACATGGGGGTCCATGGTTACTGGGGCATGGGCGGTACGGCACAGGCGGCCCCGGGGCTGCTCCAGTCCCCCCTGGCACACACGGACTGGACTCTGCCTCTGCTCCAGCTCCAGAGCTTCTTCGGGGGGTTGGGTTGGGGTTGGTTTTTTTTTCCCTGAGATGTTTTTGTTTCCAAGAGAAGCTGAGGAGCAGCATGTGCTGTGGCGGGACGAAGGGCCCCCTCCCTCCCTCCTGCGTACAACAGACTCGTTTATACAGTTGGGGTGGGGTTTTTGTTTGTTTGTTTGGAGGGTTGGGGTTTTTTTTGTTCTTTTTAAAGCCTTGTTACAGAGGTGGATGTAGTTGCACATTCTGGCCTGCTGTGGACCATGAGACGGAGACTTGTGTTCCCAGAGGAGGGGGAGGGATGCGGGGCGGGGGGGGTTGGGCCTGAAAACAAGGGGTAGAGTTTTTACTACTGTGAATGAGATGATGGCAACTCCTGGGGTGACCTCCTGCGACCTGTACAGATGTGAACAACAATCACACGTGGTACTTTTTTCTCTCTCCCCCTCCCCTCCTTTTTTTTTTTTGTTTAAACGTTGCACGTGCTACCGTTTTTCTTACAAACTAGCTTGGTGGTACATTAGCTTCTTTATATTGTAAAGAGAAAAAAACAGAAGTCATTATCCATCACATCACGATACAAATGCTTTCCAGCAATCGATTTAAATAAAAAAGAACAAAACACTTAATTTACAAATGGTGCCCAGCTTCCTGAGCTCCTTCACCCAAGAAGTCTCCTGCTCCTTCCCTGGGTGTACACTGGGGCCGTGGTGCCCTGGAGCTGCTCCAGTCCTGGCCCTGAAGCCACCCTGAGGGTTGGTTCACAGCCACCGAGGGGCAGACAGCACCTTGTGTGGCAAAGTCAGAGACAGGAGACAAAGCCACTCCTTCCTCTTCGGAGGAAAAGGTCAGTGAAAACCTCCTCATCATCAGGGCTTTACACTTCTCTCTGCAGTCACAGCCCAGGCTCCCGTGTGCCAGTGCCTGAGACAGGATTTACAGCCACAGGGAACCTTTTTCCAAGCCCCTGACCATGCAGGAGATGCTCTGGCCCCCTCAGAGCGGGCAGGCAATGATAATCATAATGATGATAATGATGATGACAGTAATAAACCCCAAATTACTAATTTCTGTGGTTACTTCCTCCCCGTTAGGAGACAAAGGGTATTTGGGTGCAGGTCTAGTAATTGCTGTAAGTGCTGCTGGGAGAATGAAGCCCTCTCTGTCCCTGATCTACCTCCAAAAAGACCTAACGAGCCCTGAATGAAGCAAAGCCCCCAGACCCCTGTGCTGCAGCAGTAATTACCTGTGTGGTAATGATGTCTGGCCACAGGAGAGGAGCAGTGCTCAGTGCAGGGCAGGAAGAGCATAATTACCTGGTGACACCCCCCGAGCTGTGTCACAGACACGTGGAGGAGAGGGGCACTGCTAGCCAGGCTGCACTGCATTTGGGGTTTTCTCTGCCATAGGGAGTGTTCCTGAGCTGTGGTTCTCACCCCGTGAAAACAGAACTTCAAAAGACATTTTTAAAAAAGGAAAGAGGTTTCCCACCACCTCCATATCATGAGGCACTGACTCAAACTTACCTTCTTCAGCACACTGGCTGCCAGCTTGGCTGACCACAAAGCTCTGAGCACTGCTTAAGGACCTCCTGGTTAAAGGGAGGGTTTGGTGACAGCCCCAGAGCCAAACACGGGGCAGTGCAGGTGTCTGGCTGGCTGAACAGACCCTTGGACACAGGAACTTCTCCTTCCCTTGGTCAGCTCACTCGTGCTCCAGCCTGAGCCCCGTGAAGCTCAGCCCTTTGCTATTTAAAGCAGCAGATTTTAATGAGGGCTTTTTATTAGCTAAGCCAAACAGTTTTACTGGCCTTGACGTGACCACAATTTTATTGTTAGCAAAAATGCAGCAACTGGTAGAAAAGGTTCAGAAGTCCAAGTGGCATCTCTGTGTCACTGAGAGAGTCCGTGCTGGCCCGTGGGGCTGGCCCCCCACCCCCCTGCTCTCCAGCTCCTACCACCTCTCTGAGGCCCAGCTCCAGGTGCCGGAGGGTGGGTGGTGCAGCACGCAGCAGCTCTGGAAGGGATGAGCTTGGAGGGGTCTCAGTCTTCATCAGAGAAAGCCAAGTCCTCCACGATGTCCTCTGCCCCCTGCGCCAGCTGCTCCAGGTCAGCCCGTGACATCCCGCAAGCGCGGCTCCTCCTCTGCGGGGGCCCTGGGGAAGCCCCGGCGGGCTCCTCGCCCTCCTCTGGGGGTGGGGAGGGACAGAGGGGTGTGAATCCTGCTGCACAGGCAGCCAGGCGAGTCGAGGCAACTCGCTGCTAATTAATCCCAGACACTCATTAATTTATCGGCGCCGCCGCAGCTCCCCCAGAGCAGCAGGAGAGCGCTGCGGGGAGCTCGGCACGGGCAGAGGGGGGACTGGGGCAGAAACACCACGTGAGAACTGGGGGGGCATCAGACAGGCAGCACCCCCAGAGCTTCAGCCCTCACTCAGGGTCTTCCTGGCGAGAGGCCGGGTGTCCCGGGCTGACCAGAGGGAACGCAGGGCTCCCAAGTGCAAACCCAGCCCCGAGCTCCCTCCTCTTTGCAATGATCCTTTAGCTCAAGCAGGGGCTGGTTTCCATGGGCTGGGCAGGTCTGTACATGTCCCTGCTCCCAGCGCCCTTCCCAGAAGTGTGGCCTGAGGTTCCTACACCCTGCTTCCCAAGGAGCCCTGCAGATCATCTTTTTTAGGCTCTCCCAGCAGCTGCTCAGCACTAATTCCTACCTCTGGGCTTGTGCCTCTCGCAGGCTGTGGGATGTGGCCGCCCCTCCCTCTCCTCAGCTGGGTCAGCTGCCAGGCTTTGCAAGTTCAACCCACTCACCAAAAAAACAGGACAAAAACCTGCTCCTGGCTGCACCTCAAAACCACCCCGGTGACACCGGGGCCTCTGCAGGGTGCTGGGAGCAGCTCCCCTGAGGCTCTGAGCTGCTGGAGGAGGAGGGACAAGCTCCTCACTGCTCCCCTGCCCGAGCAGGCTGCACGAACGGCTGTTTTGGTAAAAACAGCACACAGAGCTTCAGCCTTGGGAGGGGTGGATCTGCCTGTCTGCCCCTGATTGATGTCTGAAAAACCTCCCCAGGCCAGGAGCAGCTGGGCCTGACCGGGGCATCCCGGGGCTCCGCTGGCTCTGAGCACCCACAGCCCAGGGTGGGGAGGGAGGGATGGAGGGAGGAGCAGAGCTCCCACTCCCCCCGGCACCAAGGAAGGGCTGCCTGCAGGAGAGCTCAGCAGGCAGAGGGAGAAGTTCCCAGGCCCTCCGGGTGCTCACTGAGCTGCACTGGAGCCATCACACCTTGGCCTGGCCCAGGCTCCTACTGCTCACCCTGCCCTGCCCACAGGAGTGCCTCTGGCACCACAATCCCTGCTCCAGTGAGGAAACCCCAGGTGAGCGTGGGACTCGGACAAGGTCTCCTCAGAGTGGAAAAGTGCCCACAATAAAGGGCCTGGGGGTGCTGGTCAACAG
>NW_008596074.1:0-1459 GCF_000691845.1 Merops nubicus
GGGGGGGTCGCCTGGGGGGGTCTGGGAGCGGGAGCTAGTCGTACTAATGTTAGACTAGGGAGAAGGGTGCTTGGGGGTGTCAAGGTGGGGAGGTGGATGCTGGGAGCTGGTGGTGCTGGGCCAGTGGGAGGTGCAGAGGCTGGGGGGATGGGAGGTGGGGGGGCAGATTGGAGGCTAAAGGGAGTCGGGGAATGGTGAAGGTGTTGGGGCTGCTGAGGTTGGGGTCCTTGGAGCAGAAGGGGGAGAACCACATAGGAGCAGGGAGTGCCCGTCGAGTTGCTGTGGGAGACTGGGGACAGCAGATGTATGGAGACTGGGTAGCCTCTGTGCACTGGGGAAGGCCTGCGGGCCAGGCCTGTCCGGTACCCTCACCCCCAGTCCCCCTCTTTTTCCCCCCACAGATTGCCAAGGAGGTGGCGAAGCTGCTGGAGATGAAGGCGCAGCTGGGGTCAGATGAAGGCAAACACAAGTTCGTGCTCAAGACCCCAAAGGTAACTTCCCGCAGCGTCCCGGGGACACATCCCGCTCCCCAGCATGCGCAACGCCCCCTGCGCCTCTCTGTGCCAAATTTCAGCGTGGCTTTGCCCCTCTTGGTTCTCTTTCTGTTGCCTTTGTCACATTTAGCATCAAGGGACAGAGAAGTGAAAACATCCCTGAGAGAATCCAACCCAAAAACTTTTTGGTGCTTCTGGGACGTGGCAAGAGGGGTCAGGAAGTTCAGCTCCCTTTTGGCAGAGTTTTATCGTGTCTGCCCAGTGTGAGAGGTCCCACATCTGCTGGGACTGATCTGTTTGAAGTAAGGTCGTGAGTTGCGTTGCCCTGGTGAATGTAGGGTTAGGAGCCTTCAGCTCTTGGAGCGCTGACCCCACAAGTACAAGACATTGGCTCTTGTGGCTCAAGGATTCTCAAGTTGGTCTCATTACCTAGTCACCTGGATGGAGGGGGTGAAGCTGCTGGTGGGTTGGGCGAGCAT
The DNA here is from genome assembly GCF_000691845.1 of Merops nubicus. NCBI lineage: Eukaryota > Metazoa > Chordata > Aves > Coraciiformes > Meropidae > Merops > Merops nubicus. Next base: position 974 of record NW_008596074.1, read on the forward strand.
GGAGTGCTGGGAAGTGCAGCTCTGCTGGTGCAAGGCTCCTTAGAGAACTTTCCTGGGGGGGGTCTCTCTGTCAGAGGCCTTCTGGTGGCCTTTCAGTATTTCAAGGGGCCTACAAGAACAATGAGAACAATCTTTTTAGCAGGGCCTGTTTCCGCAGGTCAGAAGGTGATGAGTTTGAACTCAAAGAGCGAGATTTAGACTAGAGAGAAGGAAGAAATGTTTGACACTGAGGGTGGTGAGCCCCTGGCCCAGGTTTCCCAGGGAGGTGGTCAGTGCCCCATCCCTGGAACCATTCCAGGTGAGGTTGGACGGGGCTCTGAGCAACCTGCTCTAGTTGGGGGTGTCCCTGCTCCCTGCAGGGGTGTTGTATGAGCTTTAAATGTCCCTTCCCACCCAAAGCAGTCTGGGATTGTGGAGAAACCAGCAGTCATAAGCCAGCTAAAGAAATCCACGTACCCAGTGGTGTTTGCTGGGCACGTTCAGCAG